>NW_008825433.1:4684211-4684701 GCF_000699105.1 Pygoscelis adeliae | reverse complement strand
GGACGACCCCGCTGTCGCAGCGGAGCGCGCCGGCCCTCCCCCGCCGCTCGGCCCCTGACTCAGGAATGCGTGTATGTCCCCGGTCCGGCGCCTTGCCTCCCCCTGTCCTGAGCGTGATGGTTTCGCCAAGCCACCGGATCAGCTGGGAGCGGCATATACCATAGCCCATCCCCGGGGGGAGTTGGGTTAGATCGTGGTCAGGAACTGGAAGACAAGCAAGTTTGGAAGGCACCCATAGACTCCAGAAGGGAACGAACTTCTCTGTGAGGAGGCTTAAGGGGGGACTGAGGCCTGCAGAGCTACCTGGAGCCGCCGCCCTCTTTTGCCTCTACCCACACGTTAGGCACATAGTGGTATAGCCAGGGAAGACGGGGGGGGTGGGGGTGCCGGCGTTGGCCGCGCATGCGCGGAGGGCCTTCGACGCGGAAGTTGGTCGGTGGCGAGAGGGTCCCCGGGGGCCTCCCCCGCCCTGCCCAGGGCCAGGGGGGGC
>NW_008825433.1:4670953-4684047 GCF_000699105.1 Pygoscelis adeliae | reverse complement strand
CTGAGGGACCCCGATGCAGGCGGGGGGGGGGGTGGACCGGGCCTTGTTCCTCGTGGGCTCCGTTTGCTTCTGTGCCAGGCCTCTCCGCTGCGAGCTGGGAGGGAGGCCTGGAGGCCGGGGAGGGCCCAGAGGACGACGCTTCATCTTTTCTTTCCTGCTTATTCTGTAGGTGTTCGTCCTCGGGTTTCCCTCAGTACGAAATAAAATCGGTTAGGTGCCTAAAGTACGTGGGGATTTCTTTGCCTGTGGTGAACAACACTCACTGCCTGAGGACACTAAGCTGAGGGCTGGCTGAAGCCGGGAGAAGGGGGCCACCTTGGCCCTCGTGTTTTGGCCCCAGAGAAAGGGATCTGCAAGAGGTAAGGTACGGCAAGGAGGGAAGCATACAGCGGGCAGGGTGCATAGGCGGTTACCGGCTGCCGCCCTTTGACGGACAGGAAAGGAGAGGGGAATTTCCAGCATCTGGACTTGAGGGCTGCGTAATAGGGGTTGTACTTCTGGTACGGGTTTCGCAAACGGCCTTGAGCAAGTTACAGTCTTGCACTCGCTGTACCTTGGTTTGGTCTGTGAAGTGGAAATACTGCTGACCCCCTGCTAGAAATTGCTTTTTGATCTGAGTGAAAAATGCTATGTGGAAAAATACTGGTGTGGCAATAATGAAGGTGGAATTCTGATACATTCCTGAGGTGCTGTTACCCATCTTATACTTTGATTTCTTCTTTGCGCTTAAAACCAAGGTTATTTAACATTGACAATAATAAACATCCTTAACAAAGTCCAGAGTATGTAGGTGTTTGTGAACAACTAATTAATTCTGCCAATGACCTTTTGACTTGAATATTAACCTTCTTAAAGAATTTTGTATCAAATTAATTCATGACAGAGAAAAAAGTAGTAGTAATGGAATACATATACGCACATGCTAAAAGGTTGGAATTTAATTGAAATCATGTAAACAGACTTCCTTTGAAGAGACTGGTTGGTGACAGAGTTTACTAATAACGGTTGTTTTATCTAACCGTTGAGTCTGGCGCTACCTGACTCCCTGTTGATGCATCAAGTGGGCCGTTAATGCTTCAGTAGCTCAGCCAGTCGCTGCTCTTCCTCAGCAGTGACTTTGAATGCAATAACGTTACTGAGTGTAAGACCGACGTGGTACGATGGAGACGGGACATGTGTTGAGTTTTCATGGACACATTAACTGGTCCAACTGCCAGCCCTCTTTAAAGTGTCTGTGGCTGCATACCACCCTGTGCACCAAAGCATGAGAGCTTGCTCTTGGCACATCTTTCTGAGGAGCCTAGCTGCTGAGGCAGCACTGCTGAGTGCACCAAGAGAAGTGAGTACTTGAACAAAATAGCCCCGGCCTTATTCACTCAGCCCTCTAAGCCAGCAAGTCAACTGAAAATTAAAATTGTCTCTTACGTGCTGCCTACCTGTGCTACTACCGGAGGCTGTAAATTCACCTCAGATAAGGAGTACATACTGGCTTTTTAAAGATGATTTGATAGTTTGTATGTCCTTATTTGCTATTAAAGTGAGCTCATGTTGAGTTAGCTTTCAAGTATTACAAATGTCATGGAGAAGCATTCTCTCTGCTTGGTACTCTTGTGTCATTTCAAATAAACCTTTCTTGATTTTGTAAAGTTATGTTGGGATAATGTCAAAATTCTAGTTTTCTGAGTAATTCAGGTTTTTAAAAACCCTGCAGTGGAGTGGTAATTCACTCCGAAGTTAAACACAAGAAAAACGTGAGTTCAGGGATAATGTTATTACACGAAGCAAACACATATTAAGCATGATGACGATGGAGACACCTGAATAACTCTAACTCTGGCTACCACTAATGCCCTAAGGAGGAATAATCAGGGGGGAGGGGGGAACTTTAGGATTATAGTACAGTTGAATGCTATGGGACAGAGCAGAGGAAGCATGTGTGCTTTGATGCTGTCATGCCACATGTTTATAATAATTGGTCTTTTTTTTTTAAGTATGACTTTTGCAACACTGGTTTTGTATAATTGTGGTATTTCCTATTTTGTTTAAACAACATAAAATTTAAATTACTCATGTATCCATTCAGCGTTGTTTCCTGCAAATTTATTGTGTTAATCTTAATCTGTACCTGCTTTTCTAAACCCTTTAATGTTTTGATTTGTGTCATGTTTCTTCTAATCATATCCATCCATTTGCAGCCACCAGAAAGTGTGTTTTTGGTGGTGCAGTGTGACAGCGAGGGGAAGTACTGGTGTGCGATGCTTCTTCGGAGGCTGGCAGGGAGAAAACTGGTTCAGCTGATCTAAAATAAACGCAGTCATGAACAGGGCATCACAACCTCCATTCAGTGTGTGGGCTCTTCCTCCAACAGATCTCTTGAGCCAGGCCTCTCGCTCCCTGAGGAGTTTCAGTGCTAACTGACGTTTTCTCTAGCTTTTTTTCATCCAAAGACTCCAAGCCCTGGAAGCTTTCTCAACTAATGTATAAGCATCCAGAGACAAATGGATAAACAGCACTTAGGAAGCATATGCAGCATATTAGTTGGATAGGGCTGGGAATATTCATACGCAGAAAGTCATCATATGGTCCAGATACAGCAAAGCACGTTTCAACCTTGGGAAGCAAATATGCATTGTAAACATGCATTAGGTGGGGGGGAAACTTAAGTTATAGGAAAGTAACTTGAAAAACAGTAATGCCAGAAGAGGACTAGCGAGCAACAGTTTAACTATATGACAACAGAAACAGCTGATGTAATTTTAGTTCTGCATATCCGAATGCATGAAATAGATGGGGAAGGTGGTAATCCTTCTAATGGGTCTCTAGCGGCCCTGCAGCGCTTCTCCGGGCATCTTTTTACAGACAAATCAGAGACAATGCAGAGAAGAGCAGCCAAAGTAAAGCCTGCAGGCACTGAAATACTTAAAAATTCTAATGTTTACAGTTTGGCCAGGGAACGATTGCATTTGGGGAGAGATCATAACCATACATTCATGTTTAAAATTATAAACAAAAATGGAAGTTATTAGTTTAGTAAAAGATGTAAAAGAGATGTCTCTAAGGGGAGAAACGCTTAGGACATAGACGGAAAATGTTCTCATGGTGAAGTCTAATTTTTACCTCTCACTGAGGTGCTTCTGGCTTGTTCTCAGCGGGTCCCTGTTGCAGGATTAGATGAGGTAACAGACTTCACAGGATCAGGAGGCAAAACTCCACCAGATTTAGAAGCCACAATTAAATACCATTGTTTCTCAAGTGCTCCCTTTTTTTCAGATATACTAGAAAAGGTTGTACCTGTATATAATCAGAACATTTGAGGGTTGTTTATTTTAGTATAAACATGATTGCCCGATTGAGATACACGTGCACAACTGTAAAGTGGAGCAGGTGGAGAATGTCACAAGTATTGTACATCTTCCTTCTCATCTTGACATCTAAATTACCATAAAATGATAAAAGTGACTCATGTGGTGCCAATCTGTTAGAGAGACTCTTGAACTGATTGAAATAATCACCACTTTTTATTCCTCTTCAGTAGGCAGATATTCTTAGTGAAATCTTTTCTTTTGGAAGATCATTCTTGTTAAACCCTGTATTGAGGCTGAAAAATAAAATGAGCATGTGGGAAAGGGCAGTGGAGAGGACATGTCTGAGCTATAGTCATAGCTAACGATAAGAGGAACAGTTACGATGATTTGCTAGAGCCCAGGCCATAGGCTACAGACCACGAAGACATTAACCTGCAGCAAGTCAGCAATACAGATGTGACCCCGGAAAAGGTGACTGAACACTGCCCAAGACTGGCTGAATCGGGACCAAGGCTGCCAGGCTTTCAAATGCCTGCTCTTCGATGCATAGCTCATCTCATTTTCTACGTTTGAAAAGCGTATCTTGGTTTTTGTACGCACCTGGCATAGCAGGGTGTGATCCAGCTGAATGCCTCAAGATTTGCTTATTCATTTAGTTTACGTTACGTGTCAGTGCAAGCAGTCTGAAGAGAGAAGTGCCCACACCTTAGCCTCTGGCTTGGGCCTCAATAAATCCGGCTCCAGTTTTCTTTGCTGCTTGAAGGAAGTCTCCAGGTTAAAGAAGGCAAGCTGAGTTCATCTTGGCTCTCAACGTTGGTTGTGTTGACAAAGCAAAAAAAAAAAATTAACCAGCCATGAATTACCAGCTTATGAGTCATGTAGATTAGAAGGTTTTCATAGCTATGTCTTTTTAAAACATAAAACATACGTTTGAACACTAAAGGACAAGTTTAAATGGTTACAGCACAGAATTTGGAGTCAGGACTTTGACATTCTTCTTCCGGTTATTTTAAGTCTCTCTGTGCCTCAGCTTCGTTTTCTGAAATGGAAACGATAATAATCTCATGGGCAGCCTGGTAAATGAATCTTTATTGGGTGGCATTTTTAAAAATGAGGAATTGCTGTTGTTATTATTACTGTGACTAAGAGAGTGCCATTTCTTTGCAGTTAATGGCTGGATGGAGGGTCCAAGGTGAAAGAGAAAACTCAATACAGCCAGTTGTAATTTGTATGGATATGACTAAGCCAGAGGCAATTATTATTAATAATACTTTTATTTATTTCACACATGTATTGCTTCCCCTTCTTGCTCCTTATGTAATCCAGGGCACTTCGAGAAAAGCACAAATGCAAAACATGGAGTGCAATTAAACAAACATTCTAGGCTAGTCTAAAATTGCCAGATAAAGTATTTAAAATTTAAAAAAAACCAAAACATTAGGCATGATTTAATAAAAGGAGAGAGGATGCCTAGAAAACAAAAGCGGGTAGTGACCCCACACAGATGTGACAGTGACTAATACTGAAATCACTCACAGAAAAATAAACCTGCAGATGTTCTATATAAGCTGAGACTTTTATTATTATTATTATAAACCACGAGAGTTAATGAATGTGTAATGATGATCACATTGTGCTAGGCATTTCCTGATGATGGATAGCAGGCTCAGCAAAGACCATTCTTAGCCTTTGAAAGCTCTTTTTAGGAAATGATCTCCAAGCACTTTTTTTAAAAAAGGTAAGCATTGTTACAGCAATTTTACCAGGAGGAAAGCAGCCTTGAAAAGTGAAACAAGCTGCCCAGGGTCACACAAGAAAGCACCTGCAGATCTAGTAATAGCATTCACGTCGCTCAACTCCCAATATAGCAGCCGATGCAGAGTCTGTGCCCTCTTCCAGAGCTCGTGCCTTGGGTGCTCCTTTAGCAACCCCCAAGACCTGCCTCCTCTGCCCTGGGGTCCAGGTTCACTTAACAGTGGCGTCCCAAATCATCTTTGATGCGACTACTTGGTTTATAAATTAAAGAGTTAAAAATAAATAAAGCACTATACATGTCCTTCCATTCAAAAAAGGAGCCTAGGCCAAAAGAATATGGTTAAATGGAAAGGTAAAAGATCAACAATATTTATGCATTTCCTCTGTTCTCTTTACCTGGCTTCTTTTCAGCATTTTCGTAATGCCTAGTGCAAAGGGACCTTGTCTGCACCTAGGTCTTCTGGGTCCTACTGCAGCACACATAAACAAGCATAATAAAACCCTCATCTTGTATAGATATAAAACAGGCCAGCCTTCATTAGACTGGAAGGTGCCTGCCCCTGGCAATCTGTTTGAATATAAGCTATTTCTGCTCTTTCCTCCGTTGCTCTGAAGATGTCAGACTGGGGACTTGGCAGCTGAATGTATTTCCAGGCACCTCAATAGGTTTATCAGTTCTCTGACTTCTGACCTGGTGTTTCTGAGCATGGCTGAGATGAGCAGTAATTCCCTCATAAACGCTCCAGTGTCGGGGAGGCTTAATTGCTCAGCAGCATGAGAAAGTGTTCGGTAGTTCAATGACAAAAGGTCTTCAGAGAATGTGAAATGGGAGCCTTCAGTTCTCCCTTGCTGCCCCTGCCTGCTCCCCTCCATAATGTATCCAACATTTAGCCTTTTCAGGGCTGTGGCACCAGCGTTAGCCAAGAAAACCCTGATCTTATGGCATCCATATGATCACAGCAAGATCAGAATTTAGAAGTCATAAGTGCAGCTTGGGTAATTTTGTAAACAGCAGCAGCACCAATTTCTTTTACAGCAAGTAAAAAAAAAAAGACATTGCCGCTGGAAATGAAGAGCATACAGAGCAGCTGTTTCAAATTTGTCTGACGCTGTTATAAAACAAGTTTAAAGTGCTAACAGTTGTACCCATGGCACAGTTTCCCCTGCTGTGTGCACACTGACGGCTTTCCTTTATGCCGTACAACTGAGCTGCCACATTTGTGCTCAGTCCCCTCGCCTTTCAGATCAACTCCTCTGAGAAACATTTCCTCAGCTGTTGGCTACAAATGGCCAGGCAGACTCTGGGTGGACTTGCAGGCTGGTGGGCAGGGGTGCTGTGCGGTCAACCACAACTGTCGTGCCACGCAGGAGCCTCTGCTGGGCTGACCAGTGCTTGCAGTGGTGCTCAAACCTGCTGCCCCACCCCGTTAAATCTGTGCCACCTTGTGACCCCGGGCTGGGAGCCACCCCTCCATCTTGCCAGAGAGCCCCAGTGTTTCCCACTCTGCCTGTTGCATCAAGGCGATGGCAAAATACAAGCAGGAAAGGTTGGAGGAGGTAGTGGCCCTGAGCAGCTTGGTCCTCCCCAGGCCAGGGCAGCAGCCACCGGCCTGGGACAGAGGCTGAAAAGGGAGGAAGAGGAGGCGAGTCGATGAGGGGCTGCTGGAGAGTCCTGTCCTGCCTCCTGCAGTAACAACACAGCCGCTGCGGTGTGCTCTGCTCCCCTCTCCCCGGGCTGGAAACGCTGAGATCTGAAGGAGTCTTTCACCCCAAGGGGAGAGCTGCAACTCCAGTTTGGAGGAGCTGGGGTACATGCCAGAGGGTGAGGAGATGGTGCTCTTTGAAGGTAAGGAGAATGCTGAGGTTTTGAATTTTCTGTAGAAACACAGCAGGGGATCTCTGTATCTCCCTCTGTCAAGCTGCAAAATATTTCACTTTAACAGGCTACCGCTGAAGCCAGGATACTCCATTTTGTTTCAGAGTCGGGCAAGAAACTTGAGGAGAACCTGAGAGCAAAGCAGCAGATAAGAAACCAGAGCAGCAAGCTGTGAAAGAACAGTTTCCAGGGAACTGGGAGAGTTAGGACTGGGAATCTGGAAGTGAAGCAGTGGTTAGGAAGAAGCTTCTGACAAGATACCAGCTGTTGGGAGAAACCTCGGCTCAGTTGCAAGAGGAAGAAATTGAGTTGCGCAACAACATTGTAGTTGTAGACGAGACAGAAAGTGGAGAGCAGACTGGATGAGGGAGAAGCTGCAGTGCCTGAACTGCATGACCACAGTGTGAGCAGCCATGAGACTCCAGCTGCTGGTCTTTATTTTGTTCCTGTATGCTCTGTTGATGCTACCACTGGTACAGAAAGAGGGATGGACTGTATGGTGTGGGGCTGCTGCTGGGGGGGCTGATGTCTCCCCGTAGCACAAGCAGCAGCCCTCCTTTTCCTCCTCCCAGCAGCAGGCATGGCAAGCGTTGCCTCAAAGTCTTTGGGACTCTCCATCCCAGATTGCATAGCATATAACACACACCCCAAGTACATAGATGGTCCTGGAGTTGCAGTCAGCTCCTGTGAGAGGGAGGACTTTTTATGAGCAGATGGGAGGTAAAGTGGCTGCAAGTGCTGGTGTACAGGTGGGGGATGTAAAGGTCCTGGAGCGGGGAGGGGAGATGGAAACAGACTCATTGCAGCTTCTTAACTTCACTTTTTGAAGGTGCGCTCACCCCTCCAGCTTCCCAAACCCATCTTTGACTTCAGCAGTGAGTCTGGCCTGTATGGGCTACAAAGGTGTAGATTCGTAGGACAAATGAGAATGTGAGTGGAGTAAGAGTCTGGCCAGAAGACCAGTGCGAATACCCACAGGTTTGGAGCTGAGTGCTGGCACAGGAATGAAACACTGGATGATCACGTATGTCTAACCATCCCTATCCCATGCAGGAGAGAGAGGACGAGTCACTATTTCAGTTTACAAATGGGTTTCAGGAGGATTATTACTTTTTACAGACAACTTTTCAACAGAGGGACAGGTTACAGGGTACTTCTTGAAGGCTGCTGACAGGAGGAGGTGAAACATGGGGACAGGTCAATGGTTAACAAGCTGAAAATAGTTCAGTGAAGTACCCCAGGCGGAAACCATAGCAATGGAGAAAAGAGTAACAGGAGGATAGGAAAAGGGAAGGTATCAGTGAGTTCTTCGGAAGCAATAAAAAAACTGAGAGACTTCTGAGCAGGGATCCTCAAGCTCTTACTGTAGCAATTAGCCTCCTGAAGCTAGTTGGTGTTGCTGGGACTGTCACTTGTGTTGCCTGCTGAGTTTACTCATTCCTTTATTAGCCCTCCCAGCATTGGTTAACAGGGACATGAGAGGTTTAAGGAGGCCAAGGGAAAAGCTGGCACAATGGCTTTGTCTGTAATAGCATCTATTTCTGAAGTGATATGACAATTTCTCTTTAACACCTCGAAATGGGATCTGGGACAAACTACTTTGTTTTCCTATTCTGTTACTCATAGTCAAGGCTGGATTAAGACCATGTCAGCATAGGCCTATTTCTAATCAGTTCTCCAGAGAAGAAAGCTTTTTGTTTTCCTGGTTTCAAAGAAAAGCTTGAAAACCCCTATCCAGGAATTTTTACCAGCTTTTGAAGGCAATTTATAGACAACAGCTCTGAGGTGTGAACTGACTGTGCTTATTGGTGAAGTACTGTTGTTACCTGCAATTAGTAGGAGGGTCTCCTTAACGTGAGCTCATTCACATGTGTGATTGGGAGGTGACACAAATCCTCCAGACAGCATGATTGAGGGTAGGTGTTGATAGCCATTACTCATTCTCAGCGGTGGCTCCCTGCATTTCTGGGATGGGCACATCACCTCCCTCCTTTGGGCCCCGAGGGAAGGCCACACACTGTGACCCTCTCACTTCTACCCCAGCACTTTCTGGCCATGCTGATTTATTGCAGAGAGAGAGAGCTGCTCTCACACCCAGGGTCTTTCACCTGGCCCTTGGCTGCGCTGGGAAAAAGGGCTACAGCAACCGGGCAAGGGACTCTGTGCTGCATAATCTGCAAGCTGAGTATCCCTTTTTAAAGAAAACCAGACTGCACTGCTCTGGTTCAAGAAGTTAAATGCCGAAAGCAAAGCACCTGGGAGCAGGCGGTTTATACATGCTGAGCCAGTGCTAGTGCACACATCTGGTGCACTGAAGGCACGGCCATGCTGCCTGCAAAGTCCACTGGATGCAGCTCATATTTACTGTAGCACAGTGCATCTGCACAACATCTGTGAGAAGATCAGGAGAGTTCCCCAGCAAGGGGTTCAAAGCCTTGTTAGTTTGCATGCATGCATGGGCAGCCAGCAAAGGCACTCATCTGCGCTGTGGCTGGACCAGTGACAAAGGGGTGACCTGCGTTCTCATGATCAACATCATAGGGTGGCCTCTGCAATGCTGTGATGGGGGGATGTGATGCTGCGTACAGCTATCAAGGGCAGAGGAAGACATTACTCTTGCTGATATAAAAGAGTGATGTTTCATTACAAGCTTTGGATACAACTTCCTTATTTTTGCTTCTTTCTCCCACGTATATGTATAGATCTACTGTCCGATCTAACCAATTTATGTAGGCGTAACAAAGTTTTAAAATAACAAATGTGATACTGAAAATCTTCACAGCTGCCAGTAAGCAGTATGCATTGCCAAGAATGAAGCAGAAGAGTGCATCTGCTGTGAAAGGACCTGTGACGCCAAGTGGTGTTTCACTAGGCTTGCACGATGCCTAGTCTGCTCCTGTGGTGACAGAGGGTGACAGGGCAGTGAATAGGGACTTTTGCCCATATGACGGGAATTCACCACCAGCATCACTCACTCTTAGGTGCTCCACAGGATGTGGAGATTGCTTGGTTGCTAAGGTGGGAGGTAGTACTGTCACAAGCGCTGTAGCTGGGGTTTTTACTTGATGGCCATTTAAATGATGAGCCATTCAAGCTTCACACCCTGCCTACTGTGAACCTCCCTGTCCCCACTCCCCCTGCTCCTGCCTCCTCTATCCCTGTCCCTCTCTCACTCCTGGTACTCAGGCACATGTATAAAGCCACTGGACTTCCCTTGCACCTTGCTCCCTCTGAGTTCTTTTGCATCTCTCTTCCTGCATCACAAATCTCTTGCTGAAAGGTCACAACGGCTGCCTTAGCCATGCTGAGGTGGCAAGTCCTATCAAAACAACGAAGGGGCATATTATTTTTGTACAGAGAAAGAAAGAAAATCCTCCATTAAGCCCTGCAGCACGGCATGGCCACAAGTTAGTATTTCTGCTTATTAGGCATGCCTTTATTTAATTGCTTAGCCTGTTCAAAAGATATTAGTAGCCTGGTTACCAGCAGCAGCCACACCTATGCTATTGTTATTGTTTCAAATGGTTTCATTAAACAAATTTGGGAGAAAAAGGCAAGGGGAGTAGCTTGAAATGTTAAGGCAATCAGATGTAGGACCCATTTCCACTGCTGTTCTACTGCTTCTCCAGCCCAGGGAAATCCTGCGAGGATGGCATTTTCCTGTAGACCCCTAAACAGGAGAGCGGATAACTTTTCTTGGGCTTTTGATGGAAAACCATCTACTTATTCAGAGGGGAGATTTCAGCACCTATTGACTGATCATCATATGAAGGAGTGGGGAGAGCCAGCTGGCAGCTGTTGGACATTTATCCTGCTTATGAATATCACAGCATGCAGCAAGTCTCTCCTCTGTAAAAAAATGGGAAGCATCCAGTCAGGAATAAGGAATAACTGGGGTGAACATCCAGGTGGTGCTCAACTGAGATACCAGAAGACGGTTAAAAAATTATCTCTTCTCCAGCTTCTTTCATTATTCCGAAACAGCAGGCTGTGAACAAATAACCTCTGGAGACTAGTATTCCTGTCAACAGTTTCATTTAGTGTAGCCCTGGGACTTATAACAGCCTGTGCAGGACAACGTTACACCACCAGTATTGGTACATCTGTTTAACACTGCACTGACCTGCTAAAAAGAACCTTACCCATGTAGACCACGGTTCTCCGTTTCCTTCTCCGTGCTAACAAATGCAGTGATAGCTATCTACATAGCTACAGATCCAGCCCTGCTGCTGCTTCTATTCTGAGCCCATTCCCCAGGAGATCTTTAAAATACAATTATCTCCAGCTCCACTTAATCACACAATCTGTCTCAAGGTCTGTTCCTGCTTTCCTGCTTTTTTGGTCGTCCTGTTGCCAAGGTCTCTCCCAAGGTATTCTGTTCTCTCTTCTCTTTGACTGCGTATCAACACTTTACCATGTGCCTTGTCAGCCACCTTGCTGTGGGACAACCTCGTGGCCGCTCTTGCTGTCGCCGTACTTTGCCTTGTAAAGCAGATAGTGAGATGGTCTAATTGTATTTAATCTACCCCGGTGCAGGACATCCATCTGCCCGAGCCTTTCATTTGCCAGCCTCCCATGGCTGTTTTCACGCAGGTGTCAGCGTGTCTCCCCAAATCATGGCTGTTTTCATGCAGGTGTCAATGTGTCTCCCCAAACCATGTTCTTTCCTTTTCTCTCACCAGTGAGCACCCAGGGCTGAGCACTCAGCCCAGCGAGTAGCCCACTCAGGTAGTATCTTTTCAGGCTGTTGAAGAGAGCTGAGCGGTGAAGGAATGGAGTATGTTGTGATATTTTGGGTTTCAGCTTTGCTAGAAACAAGCAGGTGGCTTCTAGTAAGCTGGAGGAAAAGGAGGGGCAATAGAGAGGCTGGAAAGTACAGGCTTAGGAGACTGCAGTGGCATTGAAGGACTACTAAAATTAAACTCTGCTCTCTAGGTTTCAGCTGTGTCCAGTCTGGGTTCAGCTTACACTGAAACCTAGGCTCTAATTTATACCCCTGCAAGATGTCTATGGCTAGCTTTTTTCAGGAGGATGAAAATAAAGTTTGAAGTAAAACGCATGATGGCTGCGGCCATAGGTGAGGCAGTACAAAAATGGATGAGAGACAAACTATCAATAGTTAGCTGTAGCTTAATCCATAATTATTTACTGCAGAGTCTCTTACACCCATGTTTGTCTCATGTAGTCTATTTCTGGAGACAGGCTGTTAGACATTGGTTAAGCAGGTGGTTTGCCTATGACTCCCACATTATATATTGATCTGTTCTGTGCTCCCTGTTCCTGGCTGGTAACTTTATCAAAGTAGAACTGCCTTGGTGGTTTATGTTTTGACAGTGCCCAGCAGTACTGGGCTCCTGAATGAAACACATAAAATCCTCTACATGTATAAAACCACTAAAAAACCCAGGATAAAGTACCCACTTACTAAACTTCCTCTTCCCTCTCTTGCCCTCCCATGCTGTGCCAACCCTGGAAAAAAACTAACAAAAAGCTCAGCTCTTCCCCAGAGAATCTGTGAGCATCTGTTCTCCTCCCTCAAGCCGCAAGGTGCAAAAGCTGCTTCTCAGTCCCCCGCCAAACCCCCTGCCCAGGTGGCAGCATCTCTCAGGAAGGGCCACCCAATTCGACATGTCAGTCCTATAAAATACCTTTGGGTTTTCTTTGTCCCTTCTGCTGTCTGATCCTTTTGGGTGTCCATGACCCATCCTAGACTGGTTTCCTCCTTCACTGAGTATCAGCATCAGCTGTTCTTGATGACTGTTTGCCCCAGCTTTGGATGTGATGACAGAAAAGATAGCATGCAGCTTTTTTTACTGCCTGTTTGCTGGCACGCACAGGCTGATGCATGAGCCAAGGGGAGCTCTGCCATGCAGCGTGCCTCATGTTTTATGCTGTGCCTCTGTGGTGCTTAGGCATTTAGAATAACAGATCTCTTCATCATTTCCCCATCTGAATGCTGGGGAGAACTAGCAGGAATACTTCATATTTTGGGTCTGGTTAACCCAAAGAAGTATCTTCTTCATTGGACAGCACTGATGGTGGTCCTATATTTTCTTAAAGTGACAGAATTGGGCCTTTGATATCTGTTATCTGATTTACCCAGCTGGATTCTCCTGACACCAAACAACTGTAGGAGAGCACAAGGGCACCGGTTCAGC
>NW_008825433.1:4668329-4670901 GCF_000699105.1 Pygoscelis adeliae | reverse complement strand
TTACCAGAGTCAGATGCTCTGTCTGTAGGTGAAAAGAAGGCATGCTGCAAATTTGTGGATTAGGTGCAGGGCACTAATTGGTTCCTAGGCAGACAGAGCTCAGTCAGAGCTATGTCCCTCCTCACACCTTCAAAAGTCACTCGAAAAAAGGATTGTAAATGGGCTTCTTAGGAGGCAGGAGAGAATGACCTTGGGGAAGGGTGGAGTTCATATATTGGATGATAAGAATAGTTTGAATCCCCAGACCAGTTTTTTTCCACTGCTTGAGTTTGGTTATAAACTTTCTCTTTCAGAGAAAAGCTCTTTTTGCCTTTTTTGTGAATACTTTTTGCTCAGTCATACCCTTTCCTTCAAAAACTTATTTTACACGTCACCTTTTGCCTGGCATCAAAATGTCTGAGAATGGTTTGAAAATCAAGGAGGGCAATCTTACAGCGGAGAAATAAAAATGCCTTATTTCCAAGCTCAGTTCTGCATAATGTCTATAAGCTGCAGTTACTTATGCTGTCTGAATCAAAATCATTTATTGCCATTATAAAAAAAATATTTTAGGAGTTTCAAATGGGAACTTGTAGCTTGATGCACTGATTGCTGCTCACAGATTTATTAGACATGTGATAAGTAACTTGAGAATAAGAAGATAGCTGTAATCATTTGAAGATGCATTTAACTTTTAAAGATATGGAACCAAAAAGTATATATTGGTTGTAACGTTCAGAAAGCATGTGCCCTATTTCCTATTGGAAAGTATGACCTGCTGCCACAGTTCAGAAGCAGCTTTCATCAGCTCGCGCAGATAGCTAAGAAATACGTTTCCTATTCCATTGAAAAGAGGTAAAACCTCTTACCAGGATCTGTTAAACTGTGTTCATAAATGTTCTAAACATTTCAGCATCTCCTTGTATTCTTGTTTCAGGTGGTCTGCAAGGTGTTTCCAGCTTGTTTCATTTATTGCTGAAAGACTGGACAGCTCAGGAAACACAAGGTTTGGCTCTTCTCCTGCTTCTTTGGCTTTAAAAGCATGAAATCCTATTGATGAAAGGAAATGACACCTGCTTTATGCCAGTTAAAGGCTACAATTATTAACGTTTTAGTAGCCTTAATATCACATACATAATCATTCGTAGGATTAGGACTGAAGTGAAAGAGAAGTCATGCATGTGACACATTGGCCTCTTGGAGTTTCAGAAAGCTTCATCGTCTAAGGGGTAGATGAGGAATCTGAGAACCAGAGCTCCTGGGTTTCTGGTATTAGTACTACTATGAATTCATTTGCACAGATCATTTGATCTTTATGTGTCTTGGTTTGCAATAGCTATAATGCTTTTGCTACCAGGGAGGCATAACCCATGTAGAATGCTTTGAGACCATGGTATAGAAGGTACTGCATGAAAGATCAAAATTACATACAGTGAGCCCAACTTCAGACTTCCTGTCACTTTTCTGGATTACTTATTTTAATTACAGTGGGTTAAACAGCTGTAAACATGCAATGGTTGCATGTTGAACAAAGGTTTTCGTTCCTGGGGTTTGAAGGGTTCCCATCCAGGTGTGTGGTTGTAAGGTGATCAATGCTGTCTCTGCTGATCCCCCCCAGTTTCTCCTCTGCAATCCATTCTAGCAGTGATTAATTCCCCTCTTGAAATTAATAATATCAAGCTTGTCAATGTTTTAAAACCCAAACTTAATTTTGGTCTCTTGAGCTTTGCCTTTGGCTCGTGAAAGCAGAAACTTTAAACTCTATTATTTGGGAAGTCTACTGGGATGCCTTGGTGTGGCAGGTGCTATATAAGTTTAGAGCTGCATTGCTATTAAAGCCCATTAAGAAGGATCTTTCTGGGGCTGTCAGCACACTGCAGATTAAAGTCAGAAAAATAAAGGCGCACTCAACAAATGCTGCTGTAATGGTTCAGATAGCTGCAGAGCGAGGACTCATCTTTGGCTTGTGATCAGTTTACTTCTGGGTTCAGTGGAAAGGTTGTTTGGCTTCCTGTATAAGCTCTGAAAAAAAAATCAATGTGAAGAAGCTTGGATGAGAGCCAGAAGAAATGCTGTACTGAATCCAGAATATAGAAATCCTTCACAATTTCTATATTCTGCTCCATACAGGCTCTTTATATTCTAGCAAGAACTAAGCTTTACTGTCATGACTCCAGCACCACTGCAGGGTTATATAGGATGTGAACAAATTGTCAAATTTTATTTGGTCTTTAAAAACACATATCAAAACTCCCTACCAAGACACTGTTAAAAAGGCAAGGTGGGTAAAAGGTGAGAGGAGGAGCCATCAAACACCTGCAAAAGGGCTGGAAACAAAATATAGGAATAAAATATAGCAATAAAAAATGATCAGTTTTTAAGTTGATAAAGATCGGCAGCAAGATGCCTCCTTAATCCCTGCTATGGCCACTGTTTAATTGTTTGGGAAAGGGAGGGGAAAGTGTGGTGTAAGAGGTGGATATGACACTGCCACGGAGTCTCCTCACATCTAGAAGAGATGGAGCAGTGGCAGAGGCAACCTGCAGGAGCAGGCGGCGGGGGTGGGCCCGTTCCCATGCTGGCAGACCACGGG
>NW_008825433.1:4654814-4668296 GCF_000699105.1 Pygoscelis adeliae | reverse complement strand
TCAGGGGCAGAGTCAACCTGCAGGAGCAGGCGGCGGTGGTGGGCCCGTTCCCATGCTGGCAGACACAGGGCAGCGCCTCCAGAAGGGGTGATGGAGGGCACCCAGGCACCTCACCGGGTTTTGCTTGAGCTGTAACGCCTCAGCAAGGGAACTGGGCTGCTGCAAGGGAGAGCGCAGCGGCTTCTCTCGCTCAAGGCATAATGGGGTGATCAAATATGCAAATAATGTCAATCTACCCGGAGTATGGGGCAAACCAGCCTGCAGACATGGTAGTGGCCTTGTTTAAGTCACTGGCACAATCTTCTTGCCCTGCTCCGGTTTCCTGTTTTGGTAAGGAAGCTGAATAAGGCTCTCGGATACAAGTGGCAGAAATTGCAAAATGACGTGAATATGGTATTCTAATGGGGAAGGTCTGGAAACACTGAAAGTTGTACGTCAGAGAAGGTCCCTGACTGGGAAGTGGAAAATGTGGGTGGTAGAAAGAAGGAAAAATAGATGCTCCTATTCACCCTCCCAGAATACAAGGACAAGGGGACGTTAAATGGAAATAAAAGGCAGCAAATATAAAACTGTTAAAGGGAAATACATTTTATACAATGCCTAATTAGTTCATTCCCATAAGATAACATTAAGCCTAAGAGATTAGTAGGATTTAAAAAAAGGATTAGACATTTATATGGATAATGTAATTGGGGATATTCTCATTAAATAGAATACATATTTTCTTTTGTTATGAAAGGATATAAACCCTCTTGCTTCAGGGCCTAGGCTAGTTGCTAACTGATAAGAATTAAAAAGAAACTTCGCCCGTTGGCAAGTCATTCCCTATTTGTCTTCTGCTAGGTTCCCTGTACTTAATCTGAAGCGTTTCACCAGGCACTATCATAGTGGGATTATTAAACTATATGGTCCCTTTTTTTGGTACAGCACGGCAATTCCGTTTCTTCATAATCAGACGTCTCACTGTGACAGATCACACAAATCCCAGCTGTCTGAAACAGAATCCCTTTTTTCTTCTGCTAGCTCCATAAGGGTGTTGACCTGGAGTGCCCACCTATTAGGCACCACCAAATAGGCAGTAACAAATCTCACTTATCTGTCCTAACAGTGACACCTTCAAACTCTCCCGCGGGGCTTACACGAGATCAGTTAGAGAGGTGGCAGGACACCGAAGACCCCACAGCCTACAGCTTTTGAGAGCATGTCCTTCTCCCACACAGGTGAATGGGATTGCCTCATGGATGCTGCAGGCTATCAGAAGTTGGAACAAAACACATTCAGGTAAAACTGAAACAATCATAATCAGAAGGAAAAAATGCTTCAAAACTCTTCCTTTTGCTTCCAGGCAAGATAGGAAAGATGCTGGTAGTAGCCTAGCCTTGCCGTTTAAAAGCATCAGAAGGCCTTATCTAACCTGGCTAAAATTCAATTGTCTTGCATTTTGATTACTGAAACACCCTTCTCTCTGGTCTTGCCAAGTGTAATTTCAGTCTGTGCCCATCCCTGCAAAATACTGCTGTAAAGATCATCCTCCTAATCCATCAGCTTGAGGATTTTACACATTCTTTGCTCCTCTCTGCTACATTCTTCTTATTTGCCCCGTCAAACACAAGCTATTTATCTTTCCTGTCAAGGCCCTTCCCGCCCTGCCAAAGAGCTCTCCTTTGCTATGACA
This sequence comes from Pygoscelis adeliae, assembly GCF_000699105.1. Taxonomy (NCBI): domain Eukaryota; kingdom Metazoa; phylum Chordata; class Aves; order Sphenisciformes; family Spheniscidae; genus Pygoscelis; species Pygoscelis adeliae. Next base: position 4,666,621 of record NW_008825433.1, on the reverse strand, counting down.
GTGTCGTTTCCCTTCTCATCATTCTGTCAGTCTCTATTTCTCACTTGTTAACATTTTTATAGAAATACTTCTGTACTTTTTTCCTTGCTGTTATTGGGAGGAATCTTGGTAAAGAGCAGTGAAACACCCTCATTATCTCTCCAAACCTCTGTTGAAAGCCCTTCTTCAGTATGCTGCCTCTGAAGAGCTTGACAGTGGTTTGGCCGCTCCCCATCATACTGACAAACAGGAGTCCATTCATCCTACCTACTGCCCTGTCTGCCCAGATAGATCCACTGCCTTTTTGATATTCACATCTGGAAGGTAGGGATGGTCTTTTGGTTCTTGCAAAGTGTCTTTACAACAGCTTCTCCATCATTGACTAGGATTTCTAAGGGCCACTGCAAAACACACACTGATATTCCTCATTCCTTTTCTATCAAGGTTCACTTGAACACTTTACCTGAGCCACTGCTTTCTGTAGGTCACAGACAGAGCTGTACGTGGAAGGTCATCATGCTCTGCAGCAGAGGTCTTTTCTGAAGGTGCATGCAGTGAAAAGTCGGCTCCAGAGCAGAAGCGTTCAGCTTAGCTCTGTTCTTGGCAATGTTGCTTTTCCCTCATCTGCTAATGACTCCTGCAAATCCTCCAGTCCAAGAGGGTGTCTTTTGTGTACTAAACGCTGCCATTATTTATAAAGCACTCTTGTTGAATGTGCTTAAAGTCAGTCCTGCAGGACAGTTTCAATCAAATTGTATTCAATTTATTCCAGCTGAATAACTCTGAAATGTAAATAAAATTAAATTAATGGTGCTGTATTTGTATCCTGTTACAAATGTAATAAGATTGAAGTAATGCTGACTGTAAAATCAGATGAAGACTGTAGAGTAAAAATCAACCTCTAGAAAACAGCACAAAATTTGATATCTGGCTTGCAAGAGCAATCATGGGTACATTTAATCCAGAGGGTCTTTTTAATCATATTTGTTCATATTGCTTCTCTGCTTCATTCTAATAAAATGCAGGAACAACTCGGTCTCCTGTATGGTTATGTATGGTTTAACAAACATGCAGAATACCCTGTATCTGTTCCTAGCTCACTGTTTTGGGATTTGCAATGATATTGTTATTAATAATAATCTTACATTTATAAGACACCTTTAATCCCAAAGCACATTATAAATTAGAGTTGAGGCCCAAAGTGCTTACTTCGCACTGTCAAAATATATGTGAGTTCTTCCAATTATTCAGTAAGAGACTTCAGATTTGGTCCTAGAAATTGTAAATATTGATATACACATGGCAGAATATCTTATCTATTGAATACCTCCCTAGGCAATTTACTCCCCAGAAGGTCTAGGATTCCTGCCAGTTAGCTATTTAGATCATTCCTGGTGCAAACATTACCCAAAACCACCGGGGAAAACCCAGCTTTCACCAAGAGCGCTACAGAACATATTGCAGGCATACTAACCAGGCACAGCCTCAGGATGTGAAGGTCTCATCCAGAGCATTAGAGACGGGAAGATATGTGGACTGCCGTTAAGCAACTGGGAATAGCTAGCTGAATTGGCCCTGCTGGGACTCAAGCCCCTGGCTCCGGGGTGCCCAGGTATTTTGAACGCTGCCATCTGTTCAGATACAAGCTGCTCTGCTTCGAGCTGCCGGCCCAGGGAGTAGTTAGGAGCCCATCCAGTCTCTCACTTACTCATTCCACATATTTTACAGGAGCATTAAGGGCTTCATGGTATGCAGCAGAGGATTCAACAGACTTGGGGAAAGGATGCAAAAGTATCTGGGGCAGCACAGGAGGAAAGAAGGGGAAAGTGGGACTAAGCCAACACATACTCACTCCCATCCCATCATGAGGCATGCAAGCTGCACCAGGGAGGGCTGATCGACCCCCTCAGAGCCTTTCTTTTTCTCCACCCCTGTTGATTTGTTTCTAAAGGCCCTAAAGCACAGTGCAGTAGAGTTGTTCCCACAGTAAACAATGCTCCAAATGTTGGTGGATCTCAGGTCTTCATCAGTTATGGCAATAGCCACATCTATGTCTGAAGCAGATTCTCTTTGGTGAGGTAATCGATATCAGGTTACCACAGACAACGTGAGGTTGCCAGCGGGCAAGAAACTTTCTGAACTGTTAACAGCATTCAGATATTAAGGACATCTGGTTTCCAAGACCTTTGTGACCTTGAAGTGCTCGGACAGCCTCCTCTGAAAATCCTGTCAGATTGACTATGAATCCTGGTGTTTGAAGTGATATGGAAAATATTAAATCAGGGTCAGTGTTGATAGATTTAAAAAAATTGGTGTCTTAATATTCCCTCACTTCAAAACCTTGCCTAGAAAGCTTTCCAAGTTCATTCAGACTGGAGTAAAATTAATGAAGCTGCAGTCATACCTTTCTTTCTATTTTATCTCTATTTCATACATCTCTTTCATAACTGCTGAGCACAGTTATGTGGCCTCAACAAGAGAGGGCAAAATCAGCACTGTGGCAATGGGGTACATCTTGGTGGAAGGTGCTGGGATTATGCCAAGACCACATTCAGTCCAAAGGGTACCAGCCCAAAGTGCTGAGTTAAGGTATCCTCAATATATCATCCAAGAACCGTGGAGGCCTTTCAGTAATCTTTTATTTTGAATTAAACAAACAAGAGGTCAGTGGGTTAAATAAATTCTTAAGAGGAAGAAGCTCTAACATTCCTTCTGATCCTCCTCTCTTTTGTGGCTCTCTCGTATGTGCTGCTCACATGCTTACCTCAGTTATTCGCAGCCACATGACAAATGCTACCTAATGGCCGGCTTATTCTATTTGTGCTTTTGTACTACCCTCTCCTTACAAACCTGAAACACTTTGAATTCACACAGTGAACTACAGCAAGTCAATGTTCACTTTTCATAGACTGGATTAATTTAAAAAATGGCTTACGTGAAAATCTTTGGATGAGCTACAGTGTATTAAGTTTTGTGTGGACACATCTATACTTTGAACTTTTCTGCCTGGCCTCTTGCTGATATCCCATATGATATTGCTTCATGCCAGGGTTGATTCATCTGCTTACCTGTAGGCTCTCGCTGGATCAAGGGTCAAACTAATGGGATTCAGCTAATGGTGTGTGTACCCAAAAGTAGCCTGTGAATATATACTCTCAAAATCTCATACACTATGTCATGGCTCGCAACCTCCTTGCCCAGCATCTATGAGGGGTCAGCCAGAAGTCGTACGTCATAATACGCCCAGGGAAAGCAGGCTGTTCAGACTTGCCTGGAGTGACCTGGAGATATAGGAATATATACTAAAATGAATGGGTGGAGAAGGATCTACTTAGGATATAGCTCATTGCAACAATGAAGGAATGAAACTCTGGCAAAAATGAGGGGAAAAGCCCCAAGGCTGTAAACAAGGTCTCTGGCAATGTTCCATGTACCTATTACTTCTCCAAGTCTGATATTTGGTGCATAAGGTGGTGTGCAAGCTGTGGCCTGTGCTGGTGGCAAAAAGGAGACTTGTCCTAACTTAGCCAGGGCTATGAGGATGGAAAATTCCTGTAAATCCAGGATCTTTTCCCTGTGCAAAAAGCCAGCGCAGACCCAGAAAAAGATGCTCCCTAAACACAGCATAAACTTGCTGTACTACTGCAGTGAGAGGGTTCTCAAGATGGTGGTAGCAGACTTTATGTTAAGGTGTATCTTGGGGTTATAGAGAGAGGGATGAGGGAAGGCACACAAATGTGTTCTGCAAGCCCTGCAGCTGGTGTTATTTTAGGCCAACAAGAGATAGGAAGTTTCTCCAATCTGTTTGGCTTGTAACTCCCATTTTGATCCTATGTGCGCTGAAAGCAGCATCCATACCAGGGAAGTTTTGGTTGGTGATGATTATTCCCCTAAAATTTGCATAGTAATTGCACACCATCACTTACTCGCCATCCCCATTCTCCCAGCCTTTTGCATTTTCATACTATCCAGGCCAATCACTGTAGTACATGCCTCCACCCCAATCAAACTAATGACAGTGCAGCACTTTCAGATAGATAAATACTTAAGAGAGGCATCCAAGTCTACTGATACTTCAGCAAGAGAGAGTTTGGACAATAAACAAGGCACTTTGCTATTTGATGGACACTATCAGCTTTCAACTCCCATGGCATTTTATGAGGTACATTTCCCAAAACAAAATGTGTGGAAATGGAAGGAGATTAAATACCCCTTGGCTGGTCACAGTCACGCTCTTGGCACCATCAGAGCTTAGGTCTAGTAAGGTTATTGCAGGACCCTGCTTGGCATTGTGCTTTGAATGTGTCCCCTAGTGAAAGAAGGGAGAACAGCAAGCAAAGGCAGTGCTGCAGCTTCTCACCAAGAGTGCAATACAAAGCAGGTCCAGGAAGGTTGTTGGAAGGTGAAGTGATGCTACACCTGTGAGAGGACTGTTCTGCCACATGAAGTGACCACATCTCCCTTGTCTGTCCTCTGGTTTTCAGACAGGTCCCTCCTCTGCCCTTCAGGGCCTTATTCGTGCCAGGGTAAAGTCCTCCATCATCAGGACAGCCTGCCTCAACACACAGGCAGGGCTGACTGCATTCCTTTCCGCACCCTCCTGTTCTTCCAGCTCTTTACTCCATGGATTTCTCCTGCCTAACCTCCCAATGCCTCTCATCCCCGCCGCCTTTCCAACTTTTTAGTGCTCCTTTGCAAAGGGGAAGCAGCGTGGGAAACATTTTATTGTCGCTAAGCCTTCCCCTGCCTCGGGAAGAGACTTGGGAATGGCATTCCAAAATCATCAAGCTACAGAGATCCCAGCTGACACAGTAATGACTTAATCAGTTCCTCAGCCTGTCTTGCTGCCACAACATAGTCTCTAAGAAGGGGGAGAGTATCAATTGCAGAGTGCCAGACTAACCTCCTAAGTAAGAAAGAAAAGGGAAGAGATCAAGTGTTTCACATCGTCTTGATGGTATTGCAGAATGAGCAAAGGAAAAAAAATAGGAGCAGAAGGGAGGCCTCTGAGCAGAAATATAAGGCAGTTTTTTACTTGAAAGTGAGGGGGAAGGCAGAAATGAACAGCAGAAAATGAAAAGCAAAAACAACAAAGAAAAAAGCCTGCAGAAGGGGCTTCTGGACAGGAGACCGAAGCAGAGAGCTGGTGGAGGATGTGCTTATGGCTCGTTCCTGCGCAGTATGTCAACCCCAGCCAGTCGTGCTCTGGAGCCCAGAGGGACAAATGCTTATTATGGACAGCAGTACACTTGCCAAAACACAAGCCAGAAGCTCTTTCCTTCCTACTGCAAAAGCTAGGGCAACAAAACCAGCAGATGCCCTGCAACTCCCACACTTGTAGTCAGGCAAGGACATCAGACAGAATTGCTACATCTATACCCACCTAGGAGCATTGCAGCATTACTGCATGCACCCAGCAGCTATTCCACTGCTTTACGGTGCAGGTTTCATTGACAGTATTTCACAGATTGTTCTGTGGATGAGTCTGTGCCTTGCTTGATGGAAAATTTTCCCTGGATTTGTCTGATGGGAGGTTTTACTACTTGCATTATTTGATTTTCAGTAAAGGCTATTTTTGACAAAAATGTTAAAGTTTCATAAATTTATATGCTATCTCATAAACATCATAAAATGCCTTTTTGACAAATCTAATAAACATAACAAAATGCTCTTTCAATAAAATCACTGAAATCTTGCCAGGCTGCATAATAATGTTGCATTTCAGCATGGTTAGCACCTAGCTTTAAAGAAGGAATGCAAAACCACTCTCTCCTTTGAGCCATGATTTGTTGCCGTTTGCTGACCTTAACATGTTCAAAGACCCTGCACTTCACCTTTCTACCAGTCAGTGAGGCTCAGGGCTAGGTTTAGCTATGGGGCAAAAAATACAGTAGGTTCACATTTCACAGGAGCAGATATTGCTCAGTAGTCTCCAGCTTTGTCATACCTTCATCAGCCTTCCAAATACATATTTCATATGAATTCCACATTAACTCTTGGTAGAATGGAGCAGGTCTTATAGAAGTGCCCAGGAAAAAGTTTCATGAGCTGGGGAGCTGATGGGCAGATAGTTTTCTTAGACACAAAAAAGTCACAACACCCTTGTTATCAAAGTGTTGTTAGAGTGAGAAGAGCTACATTTCTCATTAGATGAAATAGGCCTAGCTTTTTATCGGTCCTGGTATCCTAGATCCCTGCTGGTCACACCATATAAATATGGGCAGACCTTTGCCAGACATGAACCAGGCCCTTAATTTCTTTTTTGGGTGAAGTCTTGCTGCTGCTCCGTGTGTGTGCATGTGCGTGTGTGTGTGTGTGAGGTTAAGGGAGGAATCATCAGCTGCAATCAGAAAGCTTAACTGTGCAAATCTGTCAGAAACCTGTGCATCACCCAGCTGCCTGCCCTGGACTGTCAGTACCATTGCCATAGCTTCCCTGACAGCAACGCCACCAGCAGCCCATAACCAGGTAGTTACCAACTGGTAGTAGCTGGGAGAAGTGAACTTGCAGTGTAATGATGTAGTGGCATCCGTGGGCACAGAGAAGGAATAAACCTTCTGGGTATGTGTCCAGAATTACAGAGCTCCTATTTTGCAAGAACTGCTACAGCCTTGCAGTGCTGAGTGGGCTCTGAGGAGAAAGCTGGACAAGCAGACATAGTGTGCTTGGAGCAGTTACACTGGCAAGGGCTGTGAGCAAAGAATAAGGTGTGAAAAAGAATCCTAGCAACCCTACTTCCCAAACCAAAACGATGTGGCTGCAGGGCATCAAAGTGGACTCCTTTCTCCCATTCTCAACACCAAGTCCTTAATAAATAAAGGCAAATCCTTGTCAGAGAGGACCCACTTATTCAATTTAGCTAAAACCAGGGCAAAACTGTTAGATACACTGACACTCCACTCAGGGCTGCTGGGCTCCATGTCCAAACAAACCCAAATGCAAGGAACACATGCAAGGAATAAACCCGCTCCAGGAGAGGACCCAAGCTTGGCCAGCTCTCTGCTCCTCTCCCTGCTCTCATTTCTACTCCCCAGCACCAGAACCAAAATTCAGAGCAGCTGCCTTGGGCTGCAGTACACAATCCCAAGTGAGGGTAGCTGCCTTGCTGCCGTGCCTGACCTAGAGCAGGGTGCGGTGCCACGCTGTGGGGAAAGCTGCTGAAGGAGTGCTATGCCATGGGGAAAGCTGCCAGGAGCTTCTGCCAGATGGCTTCAGGAGAAAAAGCCTCTCAGTCACGCCTTTCCTTAGATACACTGCTTATACACACACCTTTCCTGAGACTCTGTGTATGCACGCCTTTCCTTGTTCCTTTGCCTCTCCGCTGGGAAGGGACTGCAAGACACCCATACTTAGCTCAGTTTCTGCTGCCTGCTTGTGAGTCAGGCATCCTGTTTTCCCAATTCACTATCATCCCGTTCTCCCTTTTATGCCAGAAGTGGAGGAAGGTGATGGAGAGAGAGGAAAATGGGGAGAGAGGAGCATTGCCAGATAAACGATGCAGTGGGAGCACAGTCCAAAGGGGCACGGGCAGTGCTTGGGTGAGTGCTACCACATTTCCCCGCTTGGTTCATGTATGCCACATGGCCTTATTCTTAAGCTGGAGCATCTTCAGCAACTCCCAGAGATTCTTAGAGAAACAGAAGATGACTATCACCCTGACACTGCTACAGAGGCAGGATCCTATGGAGGCTGAGGGATGGCCTCTTAACTTCTCTGTGCGATGCAAGCACTTGTCTGGGTTCTATCTCCCCCTGCAGATGCTCTGCCCTCCATGACATAGTTAAGAGAGGTTTGGCAGTGGCACCCCAAAGCCATGGGATGCCATTAGTAGCACTGTGCTGTTCATTGCAAGGAAGTGTTGTCCATTTTCTTCAACTGGCCTGATGAACTTGGTGTAGCAAGTCAATGGTAAGACGAGTGTCACCCCTGAGTTCAGTGAACTGTGCTCTCCCCTAATGAAGCCAGTGAGTCCTCCCTAACTTGTGTCTTCCCTAAGTATTATCTTCTCGGTGTTAGCCTCCTTCCACAAATACTTGCAGAATGGTCATGGAAATAATTTAAAGTTATCTCTTGCTCTGACAGATGAACTGCCAAGTGTGAAATGTCTCTCCACTGGTGGTGTTTATTAAGATCCTTCTGGAAATGACATGCATCTTCCAGTGGGCTCTAGGTTGGCAGCTGATAGCTGAACATAAATGGGAACTCCTGCTTGCAGAGCAAAAGATAAACAGCAGGGAACAACAACGTACATCTCTGTCCCACAAATGAAACGACATTTTTCAGCATTCTCTTCTGCTTTCTCCAATTTCATTGAATGTATTTAATTACTTTCTATTATAAATGAGACTTAAATTAGACAAATATGCTCAGAAAATCTTCCCTTCATTGCACAGCTATATTAACTTTATGATGTCACAAATGTCAGAATAAAACAATTATATTCTTCTCTTTATTAGCTAAAATTTGTATGTGGTTGTAAATCCATGGAATTCCATTAGATTATACCAGATAGCAATTTGATCCTGTTTGTCTAGGTTCTGAGGTGAAAAGATTTACTAATGGCTCTAATTCCCTTATTTCCAGAGTTACTTACCAAATTCACTTAAATGATATGCTGCCTTCATTGCCATGAGAGCTATTACCAAAAGTGGAGGCAGAGGAAAGTCAGATCATACATGGAAGATTTTCCTTTCCGTGTTAGATATTCACAGCGTAATCTGAGAATGCAACATGATGAAAATGCAGAGTTTTTTCCTGGCCTCCATCTGACCTAGATTCTCTCTTTAGACTGGGTGTCTGAGTATGCTTCTTCCAATTTCATATTCAATAGGTCAGGCCATTTATCCATTGTTTTGAGATTCGCGACCCACCTTATGCCTCACAGTATAGCGCAAGCAGTGAGATTTGTCTGATTTTCACCTGCAAAGTGTGGCTCTTCTCTGACAGCTTTTCAAGGTCATTCACAGCTTCAGTTGGAGGTGTTTGCTGGGTGGTCAGTGGGTGATGTTGTCCAGAACTTCAGAATGAGCTGTATAGGCTCCAGGAAAGGGCTCCGCAGCAGTGGAAAGCAGATCAAGGCTGCAAGCGCTGATTTTGAAAATGTCTTTAATTAATAAGGTCCTGTGCAGCAAAGGGGAGTTGCAGCGTTCCACCGAAACCTCTAAACTGGATCCCTCGCTGGCTCCTTTGGGGTGAACGGTACTACAGAAATGTAAGATGTTATTGTAATTGACTGCATCGATATGGCTCAGTACCATGCGGGGAGGCATTGTTTAGAATGACAATGCAGGTTTGCTTAACCTTCACTGGTAAAGTCGTGCCTGTTCTGGAGCTTTTATGGGGAGTCTGGGCAGGTGATGAGTAATGCTGACCCTAGCTGCCTGTAGTTTCCTCTCTCCAAGTGAAATGGACACAAGATATATGATTACATCAATGTAAGCCTGCAGTACCACAACTGAATATGTGAAACCAGTCTATCATACTGTAAATCTACCAAAGTTTCAATGAATTCAGTGGATTTATTCCAGATTTACTGCCACTAGGACCAGAATCTGTCCTAATTGTTATTCACTGACTAGTAGGGTCAAAAGTCCCCTTTGTTTGTGGGAGTCTGCATTTACAGGTATGGCTATGCTACTAAGCTAGCTATAGAGGTGTTAACACTGCATCACTGGTGTAACTATGAGAGACGAGCATCATTAAGCCAGAGTGCTCCAAAACACTGATTCTGGAAGATGTCATTATAATATACTGCATCCCTTGGCCAATTATGTCTCTTTTGACCTAGATCTCACAGGTCCAGAAAACCACTTCTTCTGAGTTTGGCTTGGATCTGCTTTCCCCCGCAGCCAGGCTTTAACTGAGCAAAGTTCCCTGAGCTCATTTCAATGAATATTGAGTGGATATGTCAGCAAGTTTCTTTCAGAGCCCTCAGAGATCTCATTTGCTCTGGCATCTGTAGTCTCCATCAACTTCACTTTGTCTAGCCTGGAACATATTTGTTCCCATCCTTTCACCTGTTCGTACATAAATGGAGCGTAATGGCTGAAGAATGAACAAAATTCCAGGAGAAACATTTCATGCTCTGTTTATCCGTTTCCAATTTACATGCTCCTTATTATTTAATCATGATTCAGCTCTTTCTCCAGAAGGAGCTTGAGGAAAGACTGAGTCAAAGCTGAGCTACAACCTCAGAAAATTGGGCAGCACTAAATGCTTTGTTTGCTCCTTTACATAAAACACTGCCGTATAGATACAGTGCTGGCACCAAGGAAAAATAAAGCGAGACACTGACACGGAGAGATTGGAGCAATGTGGCAGTCAGGTTCTGCAGTGACTTCCAACATGTTATGGGCTCCAGACCAGTTCCAGAAGAGCATCTCCTTTATTAGTTTCTAGGTATCTGTCATTTTCTGCTATTTGGGTTACTGCTGATTATTATCCTTAAGTTCTTTTCAGAAAAAATGGAGGGGGAAAAGCAGAATAAAAGAATAGGAAGGCAGAAGTGTCCACAGTGAGACATAAGCGGTCTCTTTCAGCATCTTCAAACCTCTTCCTAGAATAGCTGGCCCTTCCAGGCTTCTCTCCCAGGCTGCACATTTTCTACGCTTCCTCATGCCCAAATGCCCAAAGGGACGTGTTTCACATACGAAAGGAGTTTCCAAAATGAGCAAGGAAGCCCCAGGAGGCTGTTTAATTCAAATACCCAAAAGTGTAAGTGTGCCCTAAAAGAATGAAACAAACTTTGGAAGTTTCTGAACACTCTCAGTCGCTTTCTTACCAGGTGTCCTGGACCGTGGGAGACTGTCCTCCACGTATCCTTTTTCCTTCTATCAGAAACCTACAGGAGACATCACCTGTCTGCTAAACTCTCAGATCACTAACTAGGTGGATCTGTGCGTTTTCATCCTGGAATAGCTTGCTGCTTTGCTGCTTCTTTACTTCCTGCTCATAGGGCGATGTCAAAAATGTCATTCCTTATGAAAGCTAGAAGGAAAGGACAATGTCAGTGTGCAATGTGTAGGGACTGTGACAGGGAGAAAGGCCATAGATATAGGTCTAATGTCACTAATAATACATGAGGCAGCATAATGGGAGGTCTTTGGAGAGAAAGGCGGCACTTAAGGGATTCTGGACAGGTGGAATTCAGTCCTCCTTTGGGGATTAATTACACCAGTTGGCCCAAAATATCCTGATGTTTCACCCTCTTTGATATATTAGATCATTTCAAACATTTAACCTTGAAATGACAGAGCCACTGTAGCTGTTCTTGCATGGTCCTGCCTAATTGAGACTACAGTGGGTCAAGCTTGGAGTCTCAGGCTCTGCCTGAGTCTTGCAGGGATGCTTTTTTTATTGCCACAGGAACTTTTCCAGCTAAAGCACAGACTGGAGAAGATCAGCAATGACTCCAATACTATACATTTTAAGCTTTTCTGGTTCCTGACTCAGTACTACCTTAGGTTCTCATTCTCTCAGCCACCAATGACTTACTTAATTGGGAGTACTGATTCTGAGCACTGTACCTGAGATACACAGCACCCTGCACTTTCATGTAACAGTTAGACATTTGAGGATAGGGTGGTTGCAGAAGAGAATAAATTCCAGTATGACCCTTGCCAGCCAGGCACACTTCCTACCCATCCCACAGGGACAGCTGCTGGAGGGAACACAAAGATGGTAGAACAGCATCTTTTGTCTCCTTTTCTTGAGAGGATGCTCCAAGAGCCCCAGCACTCAGTCATTGTCTAAGCGCTGTACAAATATTGGTAACTAATTTGTATTCTATGCTATTCTGATAAAGCAAACAAGTAATTTTGTTTATACAC
>NW_008825433.1:4622087-4654421 GCF_000699105.1 Pygoscelis adeliae | reverse complement strand
CCTGGTTATATTAAATTAAAGTTTGGACCAAGATCATCTGATGTTCTTTAAATTAGAGGGGAAATATGGATGTCACATTCATGATTGAATCGGCACATGAAATTCGTGATTGTGTTTATGTCAGTGGGATTATTTTAAAGTATTGGGTTTATTTTTACACTACATCAGGTCTCACACACTGCGGGACTCTGACACACAGTTGTCAAGACAGCCAGACAGGTTGCTGTGGGGTCTTTTGCTGCAATGGCACTGGGACTCCTGCAGGACAGCCAGCACAATCCCCGGCCTCCTGGTACCTCCCCGAGCAAGTGGATACTGAATGACTCTGTTCCAGTGCAATGTCAGTGCTTTCCTGGTTACTGCTCTTTCCCCCTCCAGTACTCTTCCCTCCCACCAGTATTTCTAGTTCACTGTGCACACCACCAGCAGGGCTCAGCCCTGACCCCAGCCTCCTTCTGGAGAGCTTCCTGGCACTTTTCCTGGAATACTACAGGAGTCTGTTTGGGACTGGAAAATGCCTATTGCATAGAGCTGAAAAGGCAGAGGGCAGTGTTCAGCCTTCCTCTTGCTACACCAAACTCAGCTCTACCAGGCAGGACTTTGCTTAAGGTCTTTCATTTTGTTCGGTGAGAACCAAGCTCCAGCAATTGCTTCCCATTGATACCAATGTCAGGCACTCCAAGGCAGCTCTAACAATTGGCATCTGAACAGGAACTCCCCAATTTACATGGGGAAGGCACCAGGCAGCATCCAGCTTAGAGCTCTGCTTGCCGCACAACAAATAAACATCGGTTTATTTAGCTTTCAGTAGCCTTGGAGCTAGATGCTTATCACCAGATGCAACTCCCTTTACGTAGCGCTAGCCTTGGACAAGGCTCTCAACAAATCATGAGGCCCTTGTCTGCAAGGCTCCTGCCGGCTTTATATCTCTGTGCTGTGCTCAGAGATACTGCACAGGAGGAATAACAATGGCTCCGACAACATTTGCTGGGGACCCTTCCATGGCTGAGCATGCAAGCTGGGGAGCTGGCGTCCCCAGGTGGGCTGACCTGTGTTTCTCTGGGTAAATCCATGGGAAAGTAAGGGCCAAGTGTAATAAAAGAGTAGGGTGGGGGTGTCTGTTTTGTAGCTGGGATGGGCCACAGGTACAAAACATGGGTTTTGCTGTTTGGTGGAGCAGCACTCACCTTTGGGGTCACAGGTGTCATTCCCCGTCCCTTCACATGGCTCCCACATCGGTTAGCAGGTCACTCCCTCAATCCCCACTAGTAGGTGAAAACAGCACCGATTAAATTTCACATGCCCTGCGTTCAGCGCGACGGCTGCCTCCTCTGGGGCAGAGTGACTGTCATGCACTGATACTGCTGCTTGAAAGCCCTTTATGGCGCCGATCCTTGCGATACCCCAGACTTGCTTCCTTCAAGCTTAATTTGACTCTGTGTCAGCGCCAGGCACAGCTCTGCTTTTAGAGTGAGTCTTTGTCAGAGAGAGCTGCAGTGCTAGGAACTCACCCTACCACCACTTCCCTGCTAAATCCATCTAAACCACATTTTCTCACAGTGTGCTTTGAAACAAAACCGTTGTAACCACATATTTATTCCTGACATCTCCGTTGCTCTGCCTCTCAGGAACTTAGCATCTTTTGTTTGAATTACAAGATGATTTTTAATACTGTATTTGTATTGTGTTCTGAAATGCTTCTATTGTTGTTCTGCAGTGCCCCAAGTGTCATGGCTGCAAAGTGCTGTAAGTACAACTGGATTATTACTTTGCTTAGGTAAACACCGGAAAATAGGTTTACTGGTGTTGCCAAATGCATTGGAGCAAGCCCTAAATATACATATGAACACATATGCCAGAATTCACATAAATAATCAGCAGGTACATGCACACCCATACACCCACCACAAAATTGTATTCATGCACTTAAACCTCCAGCAGATGTCAAGGAAACATGCCAAAACGATCACCTCGAATTTCTCTGCCTTTGAGGATTTGAGGTTAAATTTGAATGCAAACCTGAGCTCATTCATTGCATCTCCTGATTTCTAGAAAAGCTTCTCTTGCTTTGGTGCGGCTGCCTCAAACCAAGAAAATATTTCTCACTTCTGGCTTGCATAGCCTGTACCCACAACAACAGGCATGTGGAAAATTTTGTTAAATCAAGTGGGTTTTGTGTCCTTGTGAGAGAAAGTCTGGGGAGAAATGCTCATTAGCTTCTGGCAGCAATAATTCAGAAGGCAGACCAAATCATATTTTGAGGCACCTTGGGCACTTTCTCATTTACTTTCTTTCTCCTGAATATCTATCCCCGTGAGGCAGGAAAAGCAAATAACAGCCAAGTTGCAGTGGGCCATGCATGCGGATGCACAAGGAAAGACACCACAAGCGTGTTCCTTCCAGGTTGGACAAACAGGCAGACTCACTGAAGAAAACACAAGACTCCTTTACTACACTGGTGATTGCTCATGTAATCCCAATGATGCTGGCACAGAAAAAGGAGGGTGCCTGAAGCCTTTGCCTTTCCGCAAGCAGATGATGGCAGAAGCTTGTTAGCCGGGTGGGGGAGTGGAATAGAGGTAAGCGTCGGGGGAGAAAGCCACGTCATTCATTGGTTCAACTTCATTCCTTTGCTCCTGGCCCATGGCTTTTCAGATAGATTTTTTTTCCCCTGGTATACAGCATTTGGCTTATTTTCTCAGAAATCCTTGAGTTGTTTCTTTCTCCAATGTGTTGATCAGATTTGACTAGGAATGAAAGCACAGAGTCTAGGTGATCAATAGCAAAAGGAGCACGGTTTATCTTAGGTGCTTGCTAGGCCTTGTTCTTTGCTTTTATTTTGTCGTCTTGATTATTGTTATATATGGCTGTACCTGCAGAAATTCAATAGGAATTAAAGGTACCTTCCAAGGAGCCCAGCATTGTCCTTTACTGAATTTTCTTGGACCCTGGGCAGCAGAAAAGAAGAAAATCCTGTGCTATCCCCTTGTTCCTTATCTCTAGTGTAAAATGCCAGCCTGACTGAGCAGAGACCATGACTGTTTGCCAACAGTACAGCCCTGGCAGCTGACATTTACACTGCAATATCACCTAAAATTGATTTGTGAGGGCCCAAATGATGTGATAACATGACAGAGGCAGCACTGCTGCTCTGTCTGTCCTAGCTCTGCCACTGTTGTTGCCTTTGGTAGAGTTGCAGAAGTGGCAGCAGTGAAGGATGGTTTTAACAAACTAAAGATCAGTGAAGGTCTATGAATATATTCATCTATATGGATCCCTGCTCATGAAAGACAGAGTTTTTGTTTAGATTTGCAGACTGGATTAGTTGGAAGCAACAATGTGCCTTGAGCTTCCTCTAATTAGGAGAGGCTTACAAGCTTGTTCTCTCTGTTTAAAAGCTAAATTTATCGTTAGCTGCCTTGGCAAGGCAAATCTGAATGAAATTTTAAGCTATTAACTCTTAAAACATACATCTACTTATTGACCACTTCTATAAAGAGGAACCGAGGAAACAGCCACAATGTGTCGGATCAAAAGTCCATTCAACCCAGCAGTCTGTCTGAGAGTGGCAGTGATGGATGCTCCAGTGTAAATGTAAGAACAGAACACTTACGCCTTGCCTGGTTCACCTCTCCAACCTCCAGCAATCAGCATTTGAAAAGCTTCCCATTTTGCTAATCTAGGATTTGTTTCCAAGACTGAACCTTCCAGCAAAAGCTCCAGGACGAGAAAGGTGTGAGAGCAAGAGAAAACAGGATCATTTCAGCAATGTCTTGTTTGTGTCAGGCAGTGTAGGAAGGCTGCCTGCTGTTGCACTATGAACTGACTGTCCTTGGCCCCTTCTTTTCCTCTGCCTCAGTAGATCAGCTCCTCCAAGCCTCTAGATCCAGATTTCCAGTCCCATCTACACGGGTGGTTGATCTCCTTAGCTGGTGGTGATGGGCTATCCATTTGCCTTCATGACAATTAGAAAAAACATGTGGGTGGAGAAAGACCTAGGGGTTTTTTTCTAAGATGGAGGAGCAGAAAAAGTTTGAAGGTGATCTGCCAGTACTGAAATATTCCTGCAGCTCCAAGCAGAAAGTTGCAAATGTCCCTATTTGTACTGGTGTTCTTGGCACGTGCTCCTGAACCTTTTTCCGCTGTGGTCAGTGAGCCAGCTGTTTTCACCAACACCTTGTGATAAATAAGCCAGAAAAGCAGAGCAAAGACTGGGTGATGGACAATAAATATGAAGATTTCATTCTTGGCCTTTTTTGTCTTGACTGAGGGTCTCTTGCTTACCAAATTATTAAAACTGAACTGAAAGAACTGTTAAGTATCTTAATTGCTGTATGTAGAAAATAAAGTTGTATTATTACCATCTCCTCACAAGAACCAGATCACCCCCATCTTTTGGGGCTCTTTGCTAAGCACCTCCAGCATGCTGTTCATTCCCTCATATCTGCGGTACTCTTGTGTCCTGCCTTAGTTGCCACAATCATTCTCCATTTGCAGGACCCAGCTCTGCTCAGGAGTGCTTGGACGCGTTAAGTCCAGCACCTCCCTTTGTTTTTGTAAACCCAGCCCCACAGCTGGATTTCCCTAGTTAGCATCTGGCAGACCTCTGCTCTTGTCTGGGACACTTCATCCCACAACAGAGAATTTTCTTCAGTCCCTCATTAAACATAGCGTGTCCAACTTACCTAGCTGGTTAATTGTGGAACTTGTGCCTTAATGCTCTTTTTGTGGCCCTGTTCTAGTCACACTTGGCCACACAGTGAGATGTCCCAGGGCTGGGCAATGTGCTCTATTGCTCAGCAGCACTCCACCTGGGGAAATAAAAAGGGATGAGGGCTGGCTCTCAGGGAGAGCTCTTGTCCAGATTTCGGCTGCTGAAATGGCTTCAACTTTGGATGTCAGCAGTGGTAGAGGTTAACTGAATCAGTGTCCCAGATTTTTCACCATAAGAGCCCTAGAGCCAGCAGCCCAAATCCAATCTAGATGATAATTTTCTTTCATAATTTATTTCCTTTGCACATTTTTAGCTCTTGTTATCCTCACTAGAAGTCTCTCTGGAGCCACATCTCTCTCTGTCTTTTAACAATGCCTATGTCCATGGCATACAAGCACCTCTCTCCAAACATCCTTTTGTAGCTCAACACCTGTAGGCTGGAGCTGAGGATTCATCAGCAAATAGGTAGCAGAGCTAAAAATGACCCCAAGGAAGATCTGAACTAAATCTTTCAAAGCTTTCAGGTCACGGTGCTTTAATTAGCTAACAGGCAGCTAAGCACTCTGGGCCCTTACAACATCACCCTGCAACTAGCTGCTTTCCTGGGCCAAGAGTCTTACACTAGCAGAAACTAGGGAGATTGTCTTCTCTTATCTCTCTTGCAAACTTTGCCATTGGTTTTGAATGTGACATTTGGTAATGTAGCAACAGTACAGCATAAAATAAAAAAAAAGAAAGAAAAAGAGAAAAAAACCCTCTCAGACTCCAGGGAAGAATAGCTCCTGCTATTTTCCTTTTATATCCACTGCTGAGGTATTTGAAAAGAGCTGGAGATAAGTAGCCTTACGACTACTACAGATTAACAGGCTCTGAGGTACCGAACGTGGATTGCTGCTGCTGGGAGTATAATGGCTATTGAAATTCACATTTATACAGACATTTCCATGGTGGCGCCACAAAGACCAGGGTGTATAGAAGGCTACAGACCATAAACGCTGAGGCCATGCAAAGTAAGACAAGGAGCAAAACCCCTGTCACTGGGAAGCAGCAGAACACTGACCAGTTCCTGCCGTGTGGGAGACCTTCTCCAACTTCAGATTATGGATCTTCCTCAGAGACAAAGGATACGCTAAATCTTGGAAAATTCCTGCCAGAGGCTTTCTACAGGGGAGGGAACATGAGTCCCTGACCCACAACGCTGAGTGACAAACTGCCATGAGGTGTCTGCTATCCTGCCAGGCTCTCCGAGGCAGAGCATAGGCACTGAGGGATTTCTGCCAGGTGAGCTAGGGAAGCTCTGGAGAACGAAGGTACAACGGAGTTTTTGGGTTCTCTTGCAGCCTTTGTTTTTGCTTATGGTTTGTTTTGCAGAGCTCATTGAACAGGGATGGGGCTTCATGCAAGAGGTGCTATGGCTTGTCACCGTTGCAGAGGCATGTTGTGCAGTTGTCCTTGACGCACGGGGTTTGCTCAAGGCTGGTTAAAGCAAGACTGACTTTTGCTTTCCTTGCTTTAGCACTGGAATATGAGAGGCTCAGAATCAGCTGCATTGGGGTTGCACCAGGACAATGACATTGTTAATTCTCATCCACGATCTGTGATGCAAATCGTGAAGCATTCTGCACATGAGTGAATTCAGCTTTCCCGATCTCCTGAGTTGTAAGGTCAGTAGTACTGTTCCCATACTATGGCTGGGGAAATGGATGTACTGAGAAGAAAAGTGCTTTTTCTAGCGTCACCTAGAAGACCAAGGACAGACTTGGGAAAATAACACAGATACCCTTTCTCCAAGTCTCCTGGTCTAACCCCTACACGTGCAATTTCTCAATAAAGACATGAGTCAGGTTTTTTTTGCATCTCCTCAGAGTCTACAACTTCTACACCTACAGCCTCTGAACATCTTCCAAGCATTTGCAGTGTTATCCTTCCAGCATCCCTGTGAAGGAAAAACTAGAGTGCCTTCTTACACCTAAGGAATAGCAATGCAGGGGGTCTAAGGCATGTCTCATGCCTTTGGTTTGAAGAAATCTGAGCTTATATAGAAAGCTGAACCAGTAATAAGTAATGGTTGTGTAAGTTCCAGAAGAAAGCACTGTAATAACCTGTTTTTTGATATTTAGTTGCAAAAACCTTAATACTTCCTCTGCCGGGGAGGGGGGGGGCAAAGTCTCAACCAAACTTTCATGTTTGCACCTCTCTGGAGAGTAGAATTTGCACATAGTTGTTAGGTCTCAGTTATATCCACACATTTCTCTCCAGCTGCTGCTGTTACTCAGCAGAAAGGTGGGATGTTGGTTTTCATCTCTTACGTGCTTTTGATTAACTGATCCCCAAGGAAAAGAGGAATTAAAAACCACATCTGCAGGCTCCCAAGGATATGTCCTGGACAGATCTGTTCCTCCCCCTCCTGCCCGTCCTGCAGCTTTCCGTCCTCTAAGAGCAGGGAGGTTACAGAGCAAAGGCAAACAATTCCAACTTGTGTGATGGTTTTGTATTATACTTATCCCATCAGAAAAATGTGTTGTCTACATCTCATGGGGTGCTTGGTGCTATAATAGTAGGGGTGTAGGTCATGACTGAACAGCACTGGCAGAGATGTACGGGGGTGGCAGTGGAATACCAATGTGACCTGGAGGTCAGAAGGGAAGAAGCTGGCAGATTTTGATACCAAATACCTTTGTCAAAGAGGTATGTCCTTGCTGCGTTGGAGCCATCAACACTCAGGGCAAATTCATTGTGTCAGAGGAGCCACAGTTTCTTCTAGAATCGCTAAAATTCAATATCAAACAATTAAAGGTTAAAAATAACTCCACGGCTGTGTCTATTCATCTCTCTAAGTAAATGTGTACTTTCTTTGTTTCTGTGTTAGTGGCACTGGCCAAGCCAGCACTCAGATGCAGCAGAACTGAATGAGTTATTGCTTTAGCCGCTGGGGTCACACAGAGCACATGGACATGATGCAAGAAGAACATAACTTATTTTTCCTGGAGGGAGAATGTGGAAATGATCCCCAGGTCTACCAATAGAAGGAGCTGGTCCCATAACAGTTAAGGCCACCAGGCTGTCTTATTAAGGTCAGATCTAGTGTGCCATGTTGAACATAATTATTCCACTGCTTATAATTTCAGTACATTTGATTCTGAATATAAAATGAGGCAATTTTCTTCCTGGGGATAAGAGAAATGTGTGTCTTTGCAGAGCATGAGACACAATCACTCTCAGACTGGCCAGCTTTATTTCTTCCTGATGAGGCACTGACTCCTCAGGGAATAAGCTGAAAACAGTATTTTCAACAGAGAGGGCAAAATACAAAGAAGAAAGTTTTTCTTCTGCTCTCAGGGGTGTTGTTCTTGGATGGTGGCCTGTTGCTAAGTGGTCCCATGGGAACGATTCCCAAAAGGATCATAGTTCTGTTTCCAGGGATTTCATTCCCTTTAGACCTCTTTCATCTCTTCATTCAAATCCTAATGCTGAGATTGACCCTGTAAGCTATTAGTTGCCCTCAGCTACCATTCTTCCTGTTTTAAAAGCAAGGCTGATAGGAACATTAAAAAAAGGACTCTTCAGACCTGGCAAATTTTGTCATTAGGTAAGTGCAAAATGCTCTTCTTTTTTTTCTTTTTTCTTTGTGAAGTGAATGGGATTGGATTCTTTGTTGCCTTGCACTTTACACTGAAAGGTATGCTTGTGCCAGACACTTATAACACGCTGCCAAATCCAAAGAGTAGCATTTTGTATGTTCTTTGTTCAGGCCTGAATGCCTGTGCAAGGTGCAAAGCAAGACTAGCTCAGATGCTACAATAGTCCCAATCACAGAACGTTACTAGCAAATGCTAAAACATGGTAGCACATTTCCTTAGTTCTTCTGCCTCTTGTCTGAAACCAGCATCACTGAGACTGAGCATAATCCACACCCTACAAAGCTGGCATAAATTTAGAAAGCTACTAGGTATAAAACACCACTTCCCATGGCCTTGTTCACTTGCAACCGGCAAATAAAATTTAATTTTTCAAAATCTGAGCCTGTATAGAAATTATAACATTGCCAATTTGCACCCTCAATAATTTTCAGGTATCCTATGATCACCTATAACTGCAGCACAGAATGGATGGCAAAGGATTCTGAATGCACTCACAATGAAAACACCCGCTACATCTGATCCATTTCATACCTCAAATGGAATGAAAGGTTTTTTATTATACAGTGGTCCTGCACATTTGTGGGTTTTTTTCCCAAATGGTTTATAGTCCTGCAAAATGTTCTGGGTGATGGCAGTGCTGACAGCAGTGTGCCCTCCCTTAGGGATTACTTTCAAAACGAGTGCTCTTTGTTATAGCCATGTAGGGGCTGGGGTTCAGGTTACTAAGAAGAAAGATATTCCTGGGGGACGAGAGGAGGTAGTAGTTGTGGAAGAACCCCTGAAATGAGTGTATTTCCTACTTCTGCAAGTGAGGTTATCTCCCTCTCGTGTCCTCAGAAGGACATCTGTCAGTCCAGATCTGGAGGTCTTGAAGGTACTGGCTCTTGAATTGTTTGGTGTTGTGGGTTATTATTCGTAGGAAAATGAGTGTGATCTATGTGATCACAGCATTTAGGAAGAAGGACCTTATCTCTAAAAAGACATGGCTGGTGCTAACAGTTCCTAGTGCTTTTTTTGGATGAACCCTGGCCAGCTGTGGTTATCCCAGGCGGTGCTGGCCATGACTATTAGAGAGGTTGCACGCTGGTTTTGCTAGTTCTCCTTTCAGCTCCTCACAGCAAAGACAGACAGAGACCTGTTCTGTGGGAAGGAGAAACAAAGGGAGTTATGTTCTGCTCCTTCTTGAAAACCAGAAGCTTTCTAATTGAATATGTCCACACAACAGCAAAGCCTGAATTGGGCATCTGCTTCCTAGGTTCTTGAAAAAGCCCCCATCTTTAGCTCTAAGCTCCTGTGTTAACTTCAGGGCCACTTCTTCACCCAAACCAGTGTGGAGACAGGGTCTAACTTGGCACTGAGAAATAGAGAGGCTGGAGTGAGGCAGCTTGAAGACCAATCTCAGGGTATATAGAAACTCCCTCAGCAAAAATTGCCGGGCTGGGATCCTGTGATTTGTGCAAAAACATGGTGTTGAATTACTGCTAAACACATGAATAAGTAGTGATGGGATTCACCGAGAGCATCAGTATCTACCACAGGAGTTTGCTGTGCTTGGCTCAGTCTGTAGCCTCCCTGGAGATCAACTGGCATTTAATTTTGATCACTGCAGAAAAGGGAGGCTGAGCTTGCAACAGTGACTGACTTAGCTGATGTGTGTGAAAATGTTATTAAAATGGGAAAATGTCTCTCCAAATGGATTTTGCTTTGCCATTTAAAAATCCCATGTAAATGATGCACAAAGGATTTGGAGTGGGGGAAACTATCAGAGATAATAATAAACTATTAATACGAACTAGTCAAGTTTCACTCAGCGGGATTAAGACTCAGTCATGTCTCATTTAGGAGTGTAGTATTAAGCCGTCCTTCAGATATGGCAAGGTTTATGTTTTCCCTGAGTTGTTTCCAAATGAGGAGGGAAATCTCAATTAATTTAAATTTTTGCCTGTTGCCAGTCCTGCCTCCATGGGTTTGGGAGTCCAACCTGATGCCATAACCTACAGCAGCAGTGATGGATGTACGTTTATCATTGACAAGGGACAATAAGCACCAAAAAGAGATGCCGAGCATGGGAAGGGTTGTCTGAGGAAGGGGCACTAACAGGCGTGGGGAACATGCCCCACCCCCCGTTCACTGGGAGTCATTAATGTTGCTATAGAAAGGGAATTTGAAATAGTATATTGTTTTACCCTCAGGAAAACAGAAGTTCCTTTTTTTTCCTAGCACCGGTTGCTAGAAAATCATAGCTATACGTGGAAAAGACCAACTCAGCATCCCTCTAGCTGCCTCTGTGCAGAGCAGCTATCAAAGTGAATGTGTCTCAAAAATGTGTTTCCTACCCCTTATCTTGCAATTCTGTCCCTTGGCTTGGCAGATCTCATTATTACAAGCTTTTTTTTTCATGATACCTCACATTAGATATCCTCTGTAGGATTTCAGTACTTTATTTTTACAGCCCATCTAAGCAGCTGAATCAGGGAACTCACCTGTAATGTAGTTGAAACGTATGGCATGAGTGAGTCCTCACTGTGTTGCAGCTGGATTCACCGACTTACTCAGCTTAGCACAATACAGAAATATTGTTATATTTAGGTACCGTTTACACTGTCCCTTTTCAACTCTGCTATATACTATCTACAAACGTGCAGGAAGTTATTTTGTTCTCCTTAGGTGTCACTTAACAAAATTCAACATCAGCAGAGCTGCGGCCACTTGCTGCAGTATCTGCACTGCTGTCATTATCCCAAATACTGTGGCATTTAGAGATTTACTGCATTAGCGGGATGGGATCTGACCATCCTTCTCTTGTACAAAGAAATGTACTATTTAAACTCAAGATACCTCCAGTCACTAACACCAGAGCAAAATCAACCATTTAAGGGATTCCTTTAATCAACTTGCCATCAACATTTGTGGTTTCAAATGAATTCGCTGGGATTGTCTTTACTTAGGATGTCTCTTCAGCTTATCCAAAACATCTATCTGAAATGTCTCCCATGTTAAGAGATGTAAGCTCAAACCACTGCTCTCCCCACGAGTGTATCCTTCATTTTGATTTCTCTAGTTCTTTGCTGGGATGTTTGCGAACCCTCCCTTGTTATGGGACTTGGTTGTCATTGTCCCTGCCATGTTCTCCAGAGAGGAGCTGGAAGCTCCTCCACACGTGCACACAGAAATTTTGTAAAAAGGGAGAATTTCCTTGCTTACAGTTTACCGGGAATTTTAGCTGATGTGTGAATTTTTTTTCAGAGAGGGAATTTTGAATTTGTAATAGAATTTGCCTTTGAAAACCACTACTAGCAATTAACGAGGGACAGCAATTAGGGATAGAGAAGCATATTAACTCATCTAGAAATCTAGACAAAACCAGCACAATTTTAGTACCAAATTTTTGCAACAAACAGCTTGTGAATGAACTGTAGATCATTTGAATTAATTAGCAGGTTTCCAAATACAATTTCAAATGATGAATTAATTTCAGAAAAAATCTCAAATCAGCGAACAGACACTTTGTAAAGAGTAAATAGACTAAAAGTTATTTATATTAAATAATTTGCTCGACTCCACTGAGTTTTAGCAGTTCACCCTTTTGATTCTAGCCCCATGCACTCTCTCACACACACACACTCTCACTCACTCTGGATGATTTAGCTCTTGCAACATCTTGTCATTAGACATAATCATTAGTGCCACGGTTGTTTTGCTGTTCCAGTTCCTCCTCTCTCACCTTTTCTGGCTCTGCTTGGGCACTACTGTGATTCCTCTCTGTCTTGTAGAATTAATTTTAAACATGGAGACTTACGTGCTTCAGTCTTTAGATGGCACCAAAACTGAATGCTCTAATTAGGGAAGCTTTATGATTTCTATTATTTTCCAGTCACAGCTAGGCCTGTTTTTTAGAGCTTGTGAAGGTTCATGAGCTCTGACTTGGCAAGGCTTTCTACGAGTTCTACATATATGCTGTCTGTAACGCTAGATCTTATGTTCGTTAAAGGGCACCATCTAAATAGAAACAATTGCACTAGCAGCTTTGAAGTGCTCTGTATGTTGGTAAAAACTGTACTGAATTGAACTGCAAGAGTTTGACAACAAAATATAATCGGACTCTTAAAATATAAAATTAAATGGTGAGCTTGTCTGATGTTGGTAGTGGTCCTTTCAATTCCTTCCTATTGAAGTGTATGAAGCAGTCAAATATTTTCCTTTAATCTCAGGGCATTATTATCTTTAAGGAGTTTGTGTACTGAGTTCAAGCTGTCTAGATGGTATTGACTGAAACAAAGCCATGCATGCAATTGCATTTCTAAAGAACCAGTGCAAAACGATATGAAATTAAAATAGATGGAGACATTAAGTGCTCCCCAAGGGCAATAACACTGGTACTTAATGGCCAGAGATGTACAAGAGACAAAACTAGGAGTTATTTACTATGTAAATCCTTACAGACAGACTTCTGGTAACTGGAGCTGTGGTTGAGGAGGCTCTGAAATTGTTGCTTTCTTTCAGTGCTAATGCTGGGGTGGTCATAGTCCACCCCAACTAATCCTTTCCTGGTCCTCAACCCTTCCCAGACCCCAGTGCCTCTTGCTAAACTGCTTGTTTCTTTAACAGCAGTTGTTAAAGCACGGTCAGAAGACCAGAATCCTGGAAAGCTGAATGATTTTAAGAAAAACCCTCCAGGTTCATTTTTCTTGAATTGAAATTGAATTACATACATTATCCTTTATTTATTTATATTGCACTTCCAAGCAGAGCACTTTTGTGGCTAATGAGCAAGTGACCTAGAAGATTTGAATTTTAACAAGTGTGAACTTTACTACTAAATACTGAAATCTTAGTCTTGGTTGGTGCTAGAATTACTTGAACAAAGAAAAACTCCAGTGTGTGCAAGCATGTTGTATTGTCTATTCACTCTCTCTGGGTCAACTCATTGTTTCAGTTAGCTCAAAAGAATGAATCACATTCATTTTTTAAAATATTCTAAACACACATTTAGTAACAACCATCATGTGGAACAGAGGCAACCCAACCAGTCTGCTATAGTATTGGCCCGAGCCAACAGCTAAAATTTGATTTCATTAGAGAAGCAGCAAACTTTTTATCTCAGGTGTTACTAATTTGACAAATAAACTAGACGTGTTTTGCAACTTCTTAGAAAAATCTCAGCTTTCCCTGTGCATTTAAAGGTCTGTGCCTCTCTCCTTTCCTTCCACGGGAAGGGTCCAAGGGACCCCCATAGTCACAAGAGCCAGCAAAATGGCAGCAAGGTTTATGATGTGAGGGAGTCGCCTTGAGAGTTACGGGGAACCTCTGACCTCTGTTAACTGCACTCAAGACTAGGAGGTGGTAACCTGCCTTCCAGAAAGAGGCGTTTCTTGAAGGGTTCAGTCCCTCTCCTGTGCCTGACTGCTCATATAAGCATCAGCACTCGTGCCGGTGAGATCTCTTCCAGCAGTGGCTCGGCACTCAGGCCACAGTTTTAACACATCGACTTTGGCACTGAAGCTGGCATAACCCGGTCTGTTGTCCTCTGACCTGGGTTGCTCTTTGCTGCTTGTTTCTTCCTCTGTACCCAAACTGACTGCCCCCTTGGGCGTATTGTGGACCTGGACCACTTGGTAAGGTCCTGAAAAGATAATGATGATGGTGGTAGGAAATCTGCTGCAGCTGTGTCTTCCAGCAAAGCGAGTGTGTGTGACACTGTAAGACTTATAAAAACATTAGTAGCATCATAGGTGGTAAAGGAGTCTTGTTTTTCAAGTGCAGTGTGGCCAGTCCTCTGATGAGGGACACTCTGGGAAGTGCTGGACCCACAACAGTGGCTCTTCAAAGCGAATTGTGTTACAGATCTTTTTCTCTCAGCACTGCTTACCAAATAGCTGTACAGGCTGACTTACACTTCCCTAGGAGCATACACATCTTTAATGTGTTTTGTAGTAGAACAAAGGCTTGAAACACCAAATTGCTGGCTCCTCTTGTGGGCCATAGAGTTTTCTTGGGTAGATGTTGAGCCCCAAGCAAATACTGGCCACACCCAGCCCTGCTTTCCGTGTTTTGCCTTGAAAGGATAGCTCAAGACAGATACCAGCCATAAATCCCTTTATTAGGTTGCTGTATTAGCCTACAGGTTGAGTGGTCAAGCACTGGAGCAAGTCTCTAGAGAGGCTGTGGCATCACCATCCGTGGAGATCTTAAAAACTTCTGGACAAGGCCCTCAGCAACCTGATCTACTTTTGAATCTGACTTTGAGCTTGTGTTTGGATTAGACGGACTCCTAAAATCCCTTCCAACCTGAATTATTCTAGATCTTAGAACTCCTTCGTGTAGATTGTTTTGACTTATCAGCTCCTTTCATTTCTTCTCTGTCTGGTATCCCTTAAAAAATTTACCCCTTATCTTCTCTGTCCTAAAAAAAAGATAGGATCCACAGAAAAACACAGATGACCCAAGTGGAAATTTTAGTGGTACCATTACATCAGAGGAGGGCTTTAATTAGTAGGCCTGAAGTAAAGATAATCAATTCTGCCTGTATCTGTTACAGACACATGAGAGTGATACTAAACAGATGGAGACTGTCATTTGTTAAAGTGAAAGGTGTCTTCTTTAACCTTGCAAAGATCTCTATTCCAACACTTCGCTTCGTTTCTTGAGCAGCTCAGCAGGACAATAACTGTGAGGGGAAGAAGGAAAAGAAGGATTCAGAGAAGTAGAACTTGAGGAAGTCAGAAACTATCACACCTAAAATGTGTTTTTTAACTTTTACCTTGGTGTGGGTTCTTTCTCAGGAACTGCACAGATTTACCTTGGCCTGTAAGGAAGAACTTCATTCCTCGTGGATTCAGCCAGGATGAAAGGCACTGCACCTTGCTCTCGTGTGGAAAGTTTGGGCACAGGAGCAAGGGAGCAGGGCTGCACTGGAAAGATGGAAAGATGATTCCTCATTGGAAAGATGTTTCCTTTCCAGCAATGCAATATGGTCACAGGGGCTCCACAGTGTGACTTGGATCTGCGTTGCCTCAAAGAAAGCTCCCACCACAGAGATGAGAGTGCTGTGGAGCTCAGCTTCACCTGTCCTCGGTGTCACCAGCCTCCCTGGGAATAGCCTATCCTCTGTGCAATAGACTTGAAAAGGAGACTTTGGCCAGGCCAAGAGCGCCCATGTTCACAGATGCTCACTGCAGGGGGGAGCAGCCTGAAGCATGACCAGGAATTCCTGTATCTGGTTTGGGAAAACAAAACTGGGATGAATAGGGAAAAAGTAAGTAGGAGCAACATGGTAGGATTCCCACCTTACACTATCTTGGATTATCAGATATTTATGATCCTCTGCTTTCTAAATACTCCTTGCTGTTGGATCTCTTGGAGAATGAGAGAAACCTCAAAGATACAGAAGAAAATGGGAATGTAGTAAGGAGAAAATGAAAGAGAAAGGCAACAACTGTAAAAGGGAAGGGATCCAATTTTCATAAGTGACTAAGTGACTTAGGAGATCAAATCTCTGGTAAATTGAAGTCACTTGAGGCACTTCTGATAATTTACCCAATTTAACAGGAAAAAACAAGATATAAAAAGCTTGGCACTGATTATGCTGGAGGCAAAACAACCCTTACTCACAAGGTCTCTCGCTAGACTCTGTATATCCTAACCAGGGTGGTGGATCACCAGGGAATTTTCCCTTGAATACATCCTTTCTTAGCAGTCAGAGAGCAACTATTCTGCGAGAGTGCCTGGAAGGAGTAGCTGTTTTTGAGTCACTGTTTTTGAGTGACAGCACATAAACCATACTGTCTCCAGTAGAAAGGCTGTCTGCTGGTGTTTCAGTTCTCTGATTGGGATTCTGTTTCCCCTGTAGTCTGGCCTCTTCTTGTCTGTTTGTTTTGTTATCATTTGTATGGAGATCATCAGATCCAAGTACATTTGACATATGGAGATAACAGTCAGGAAAGGAAACAACATATGGCAGACAATTCATATCCATCAAGATCTGTCATAAAACCATTTTTAGCAGTAGAAAAAGAAGAGTAGAAAAAGACAGCAGGTTTGAATTTAAAATAACCATGCAACTCTAACAAACAGGAGGGCCTAGGGCTTGCTTTGCTAAATGAGACCACCAGTTCACTGAAGCCAGCACCTGTTGGTACATGAACAGTGGGTTAAAATCCTCTGCAGTGCATTGGCCAATTACTTTTTGACCATCATGACTGATTAATGACTAATCTCAAAGCCTTGACTGAAGCCAACTGCACTGACTGCCTAGCCTGTTGAATCACTGCCTTGGGGTACTTCTGGGCTAATCCAGCTGTTCAGCCCAGGGTTACAGGGAGGAGGGAGAAAGGGAACACGGTACTGTAGAGGTGCTAAAGGGTGACCGTACCTGGAAACCCCAGTGCACGATGCATGGCCCTGCTGTCCTCATGTATCTTGTTTGCCCTGTAGCAACATCACATAATTGATTGGACAGATGAGATGGTCCAAGTCCTTCCCAGCAGGGCACTAACATTGCCTGTTGGAAAGGCGGTTAAGATTTGTGTGTAGCATATGAGTTCAGGCTGAATTGAAATAATCTACAAGGGTGCTGCGGATATGTAGCCCTGGGTCTCGGGAGTGCCCTAGGCTTCAGGCTGCTCCTATGACAGACCACCTAAGGTAAGTTGTGGATGTACCCCAGAAACATGGCATTTGATTTCTTTAATAAAAAAAGCTGGTCCTTCAGTTTGGCTGAATTGAACTGAAAGCTCTTTTGGCTGGAGAGGAATATTTTGAGGTGCTATATCTAGTCCAGACATGTCTGTATTTGGATTATTTGGATATATTGGGAAGTTTTAAAGGAGTGAGGATGCTTTCCAGGATAGAAAAATACTATGTATGTCACTAATCTTTGTAACTTATTTATTAGAAATAAAAGGGATGTCTTTTGTAATCTACAACCATTTTTCCCTAGGGGAACCTGACCTTTTATCAAAGAAAGTGGCCTTTGCTTTTGGTTGGTTTCTTTTTTATGACCCTGTGGAAGAGTCCTGGTCAAGGATTAAGACGCAGTTTTAAGGATGAGGAAACCTCTGCGAGGGACTGTTTACATTGCTCAGCCTAACAGAGGTCTCACAGGCTCAGACACGGTATCCCTGATGTGCCAAGAGGAAGGAGCAGTCCCAAGCTCCTTCTCATGAAACCAAAAGCTGAAAAAAGGAGGAGAAATAGCCACAGTGCAGAGATATACTTTCAGGGAGGATCTTCTCCCAGTCTTTTTTCCTGATGTTCTTTCACATAACTTCCAGTACAGCCATCCCCCTTCCTCCTCTGCCAATTGTCTTCCCGTCTGTTACTTCCACTGGTCCAGGAGCAGAGTAGTTGAGCTGTAATGATGGGGTTTGCTGGTATACATCTCTGGAAGTAAAATGATAGCAATTCTTATTGGAGGAAGAAACGAACGCTCTCTGAGATGGATAAGGCCTGTTTGATGATCCAGGGCATCTTGCTAGGAATGGAGTCAGTCAACCTCATTTATGGGTTAACTGTGCTGAGCTGAGCAGGGTTATGTGAGAGAGGAGCTTGGCCAAGTGTATCTCCTACTCCTGTCTGGGTGAGCAGGAAGGATGAAACCTTTGTCTGGTCTAATAGGGCATCAAAGCCCAGCCCTGCCCAGAGCCTTGCCACAGTGTCAGAATAAGGAGGTGGTGTTGCTGAGCATAGCAATCCTTTACAGGTGCCAACTCGGAGGGTTTAAAATGCAAAATGGCATTTCAATGTTTAAGAATAGCAAGTAATTTGATGGCTGTAATAGAAAATCTTCCAATCCTTTAGCAATGTGTTCCAGAGCTGCATAACACTGCTGATAAAATTGCCTTTGGATTTCTTGTCTAATATTCTAGCCTTTCTCTCGCTCAGCAAAACACAATAGCTTGCACTAAGCCTCCCTGGGAGGGCGGCTAACAGCACATTTACTAGACACTTCAAACATTTGATCATATTTCTCCTGAGTGTATTTAATATCTGTTAATGTCAGCAGCCCCAGCCTGATTGAAATACCTGCATTGCTGGGAAAAATGTTTAATATAAAAGATGACACGGGTAAGCAATCACTTACTGATGTCTTTTGGAAATGGATAGGTGACTACCTAGGCTCCCCCCACCCCTCTCCTTTTGCCTCCCCCCTCCCCAGCACTGCTCTGTTACCACCCTGCTGCTGTGTGCTTCTCTGAATGCATTAGAGCAGTTATTCTGAGTATGCAGGAGATGCCAGGAATAGTTTCAGGTTTCCTGCCTCATCAAACCAAATTCAATCTGTAAAAAATTAATACACCCAGAAGGAACAGTTAAAAGCATCTCCAATCAATTAATGTTAAAATGGGGGCTAGGAGGCTGATTTGTTAAAGGAAACCCAATCCAGCTCAGAGCTTGAGAGGCTACTGAGACAAGAGTACAGTCAATGAGTCAAGCTGTAGTGTTTCAAAGGAGGGTAGCAGATAAGGTACAGGTTGCATCACTCCCAGCTGCTCATTGATTCAGGCTCGGGGACCCCAAAGACACACCCTGTTTTGGGCAGGCCAAGAAGTCTCAGCAGAGCAAGTATTCTTCCCAGACTTCCCACAAGGCAGCGGATGGCACAAACCTAGCTGTTTGCACTGGCCATTTGCATCTTCTGTCTTTTCTCCCTGTAGCAGCTGGAGTGAAAAATAAAGGATGCAGCCACAGCCGTGAGGGATCTGCATACTTACAACAGCGCCATGTTTACTGCACTGCTCACTCCAGCGATTCAGAAGACAAGTTGGTACACCATCCTTATGAGTTTGCCTTAAAAATCGTAAGTCAAAAAAGATAGAGGAGGGTGGGTTTTTTCCCCTGATAGCTGAACCTTGTTGACATTCAACATTATCTTCACAATCACAAGTCAGGCCTCAATTTTATTTGTGTTGGAAGCTGAGACTCTCATATCATCTCTTGACTCCAGGGCCTGGAGCTTCAAGCTGCAGTTTGAAAGGCATGTGGATAAGTTTCAAGAACTGGCAACAAAGATCCTCATGGTGAAATTAAACAGAAATCTCAGTAATTTACACACAGGAGGGTTCAGCCTGCAACTCTTGACTGTCTCTTGTCTGGAATGCCAGTTCTCATAAAGGTGAATTCTATTTTTTCCCTCAAATGCTGTCTGATTGTTTCCAAAGTGTAGAAAACTTCCAAATTATGTCTGAATCCACATTTGAATGAAACCTTTTCAAGCATGTTTTCTTGCTACCCAGTGTCTTAAAAATAAATAAATAAAACATGAGGTACACACCAGCTGAAGCCTATTGTCACTATTTTGCCTCTGATTAATGTAGGTCACACTTTTCTTCCTTCCAGCTGTTAAGTATTTAGATCCATTTATACTTTAATCCCTTGTCTTTTTCCTCGTCCTTTGTTGCTGTGTTACATCCTCACAGTCAGACAGCATTAAGATAAGTGGTGGAAAAATGGGGAGATGGAGTTAAGGCAGTAATCCAGCTTTGAAATAAAAAATTGGCCTGAGGTTAGTGCTTGAATCTAAAGAGCTTACTGAAGGCAGAAGGGAAAAAAAAAAGTGTGGCAGGAGAAACTGAGGCAATAGAACCTGAGCCAGCATTAGTACTTATCTGGATGGTGTACTTGAATGCAGTCCTTGTGAGAAAGGGTTAATGAAACTGCATTTCCCTGAGTGTTGGCTGGGCCAGGGCTAAGAGTGAAGGAGATTTGCTGAAGGCTATGATAGGGTTGCTAGGATGTAGGTAAGAAAGTAATTCAGCTGGTGCTGGAGCTATGCTGCTTGGTGGGCTGCTGTGTTCAGGGAGGGCTTCATGTGGTCACGAGGAGGAATCAGAGAGGCCCATAGCTGCTGAGGTGGGAAGGGCTCATACTGTGCTTCCCACCTTCCCCTATATCCCTCTGTCCAGGTAGAGGAACAGTGCACCTGAGAAATATGTTCACTTTGTTCACAAATCTTTGCCTGTGAGATTTAGAGTGTGTTCTGGTCTTGATCTTTTCTGAAAACTATATTTCCTTTGGAGGTGGGAAGGAAATTTTGTAGACACCAGCAACAACTCTGCTCAAAGTGAGGAAGCATGTCTGCCTGTTAATCGTCTATCACTTTTTCTATTTTCTTCTTTATCTTAGACAGTAGCAGCAACTTTCCCTCTGGTTAAATTAGAGGAAACTGGCTGGAGAGAGCTAAGGTAAGGCCAGTTGAGATATTCTTATATTCACTAAAAGAAGTTTACACAGAAATACAATTATTTGTCTCCTCTGTCGATAGCTGGGCATACTGACTCCATAATGCCCTAGGTTACACTTCTAGTTCTTTGCTGTTTAAAAGCCAAAATCAATTTCCCTATGAAATTTTGAAAATAAAATACATATTTAAGGAGACTTTTCGGACCCCATGTGTTCTGTGTCACAACAGATATAAACTGGGTTTTGCTGAAAAGAGAGCATCGTTGTTTCATTTATCCAGGTCTGGGCAAAAGGAATGATGTTTCTGCAGTCAGGTATAGGAGACTGCGTGGCTCAGCTTTGCTCTACGCTAAGATACAATAACACACAGCATGGTGCAGCTTTAATTTTAATTCAAAATAAATATTTCCACAACCTACAAAATTCCTCTAATACACTTATCTGGGAGAACACAAAGATTAAAGAAATCCTGCTAATTCCTTTATCTTTCAGATACAGGGCTGAAAACAAAGACATCCAAACCTTGAGCCATTTAGAAGAGGAAGAAGCCAAAATATATGCCAGAGGTTTGACTGCTGGGTTTACTCATGGCTTCAGGTAAGCTTCTTCCCCTGGATTGTTTAGCATTTCAGAGGTCCTCTGTGTTCCTCAAGGAGAGCTGTGGATTACAGACATAAAACCTTGCATAGCTTGCAGCCAAGGCAGAGCAGAGGGAGTACAAACAAGCTAATCCAGGGTGCGTTCCCATCCAGAATCCTACCTCTGACCCTGGCCAGCACTACATGCTTCAGAGGAAGATGTAAGAACCTCACAGCAGGCAGATGCAGCATAATCAATCCTTTCAACCTTGTTCTCAAGCCCCGTTAGATCTCATCCTGATCTCTAAATAGTTAGAGGTTGGATTAAGCCTTGAAGTATGGCATTTAATAGACTCTAAAAATTGTTGTTATCATTAACTCCCATGACTCTGGAAACTAATGTTATCAATAGACAAACCCATTTTCATTTTGAATCATCCTGTGTCCTTGGTCTACTATAGCAATGAGTACATAGGCTTAAATACCTGTTTGCAAAAAGTATTTAATATTTATTTTTGTCTATGGTGAGTTCCCTGTGATTTTTTTTCACTGCATGTCTCTTTTCCTGACGTTATGAAGTAAGGAGTAGGGATAAAGTGAGTATACTCTAAAGATCACACATTCCTTCATCACATTTTATTGTACAAAATGTCTCAGGGGATGAATTCTTTCAGCAGCTTAAGCATCGGTTTTGCAGCTTGTTTCCAGCCCCACTCAGAAATAGAGAGATAGGCTTTGCACCTCTCCCAACACAAACCCTAATCCACATGTTAGTCCAAATTGCTGACCTTGGCTGACTTTTGTCCCAGCTTTCCCAGTCGTGGCTACGATGAGCAAGCTCTCACAGGGGACCTGTTTTTGCAGACAACCTATCCCTTGGCAGCCCCTTTCCTGCCCTACTCCAGCGGGAGTGGTAGTTTTTGTCTCTCTCCCAACACTAACCCTAAGCCTCCCACTTGCCCTATTTGTCAGCATAGCCTTACCCAAGACCCTCAGGCATCCTGGAGGTGGAAAAGCTGTCAGTGCAGAATGCTTTTGCAGCCTCCCTGTTCCTTTGGCATCCCTTTTTCTGCCCCGCTCCATCTGTAGCTCTTTTATTGTTGTCATTTTTAACCCTAACCCTAGCCATTAGCCTTGTCTGCTGCTCGTTCCCTAGGATGTTTTTGTAATATCTTGCTTTAACAGGAATTTTTTAATTTTTTTTCATCACTGTTGCATCTCATAACCCCATTTAACTTGTGCAGTATCTCTGAGGAAGTTTTTAGAGCCTACGAAGAGATGTTATGTGTAGCATTTCAGCTGGGTCTGTAGTGCTTACATAAAATTGTTCAAACATTTTTCAGCATTTCATTTCTAATTAATTTTGGCACTCTGTTATAATTTGTACACATATTGAATCTACATATCACATTGATGTGTGAATATATCTACAGTGATTTCCTGGACTACTTCATTGTGTCACCTGCACTGTATCTTTGCACCACCTGCAGTGCAGCATCCTCTCCCATGCCCCATCTCTTGACCATTCCTCCTCCCTCCTCCGTTCTTTCTTCTCCTCCTCCTTATAACATTGCAGCCTCTTTCTCTTTCCTGTTGCATCCTCTGTCCTCTTGTGCTCTCCTGCTTGGTGCTCCTCACTGAGACAGAGGCCAAGGGGCACCTGAGGGACCCATGTGTGTATTTGTGTGTGGTGGGCAAGAGAAGGCAGAGGAGGACCCGCTTGCATGAACTGGCAGAGGGGCATGCTGTGAGCCAGGGGGAGGGAGGGAGGCAGGCAGGGGGGGTGTTGGCCTGCTGTGGGACGCAGCCTCTCCAATGGTACGGGCAATTGCCACTCGGAGCCTCGGTGGCATTCTGTGCCAGAGGCACTGGGCACGTGCCTGCTATGGGGATGCACTGTGCAGCAGTGAGGGGCCTCAGCAGTTTGGGGGCACAGAACATGGGATAGGTGTAAAGAAAAATATTTTTTCTTGGTAAAGAAAAACTTTCTTGGTAAAGAAAAAATTGCCCACCTCCATTTAGATTCCTGTGCAAGCGTTTTTTCCCCCCTTTCCAATATTACATGTCTTTGGTGTTTCAGCACTGGAATTTGATTATGTGGGCCAGTCATCTGGTTGCCTAAGGTCTTCCTGAATGTCATCATAATTGTTCCTGCTACTGACCCACCTAAAAATTTGTGGCTGGTGCCATTTTTGCTATTTCAGTTCCATCCTTTTCTAGATCGTTCATAAACACAAGCAAATTAAACAGTGTGGGATCCAGGGTGGAGCCTTGAGGCATATGACATTTGCCAGGGTGAAAATAGGCCATTTGATTCTTCACTTCTTTGCTCCTTTTCTCTTTGTTAAAATTTCATCCAGAAAATAGTTTAACCCCCTCCCTTATACTGTCTTAATTCCTAGAGTTTCTCTTTTTTGCGATGTTTGTGCAAAAGCATTTTGGCAGTCTGAGTAAGTAATATCTTTCCTTTGATATCGCCAGAGAATTGTAAGATATTAGTGAAACAGTTTTGCTTTCTGTGGATATAATTTTAAACACTCTGTTACTATTTTCTTCCCACTCTTAATGCTACTTTCCAGGAAGAATGGCTAAAACATTCCAACCAGAGGTAGCTCTGCAAACTCCAAAAACCCATTTCTATTACCATGCTGATCACACCACCCCTCAGCACCACCAGGCTTTTAAATGAGGAGATCAGTAGTAATTGGAAGAGCATGAGAAAGGGCAGATTTTAAGATCTTAGGGCTTGATTTTCCAAACAGATCATGCCTGGGACTAGAGTTACACAGACCTAACACAGTGGGAACCAAACTGTTTTGGAAACCTGACCCAGGGCTATGCAGTGGTACCTCTTAACAAGCTGGTGAGTCTTCATGGCACAGTGCGGCTCTGTGCAGATAACAGCTCATCTTCCAGAGATCCAGTAGACCTTTCAGTGCCTAGCAAATTAGCCCTGCTGTACAGTAAAGCAGCTTCACAGCTATTCTCCTTCCAGTTTGGGAGATAATTAGAGTAGAATTAACTTGATGGTCTTTGCCCAGTGCACAGTTGCATGAAGCAGACAAGTTTATGCTTTGTGCCCATCACTGCCATTTGGAAGCTCATAGGGAGTGCTTCTCCTTGTAGTAGATATTTATTCTGAGTGCAAAGCTTTTAGTTCAGTTGTGCGTGTGGCAGTGAAGACAAGATGGGGCAGGTAATTTGGAAAAAAGATGGAGTGGAATGGGAAAAAGACACAAAATTAATAGTTTAGAGTGGTGACTTCTGTCCCTGTCTTTGTTATGGGCTCTGTGCCAACTACTACCTTACTTTCCTGACCTTTTTTGGACAGAGAGAAGCCCTGTAACAACAGCCTGGAGACTCTGAGGATGGGAGCAAATTTTCCTCCTTGCACAATTTTCCCCTAATTGCAGGCAGGGCTTTTGGCCCTATTAACCTTTAGGTGAATTGCAGGCAGTGCCCTAGGTGAATCCCTAGGCAGTTGTTGGGAGTCCTTCTTGATCCTCCTCCAGGACTTGCTTGCTGTTTCTTGTCCTCAACACCCCTTCAGTGTTAGAGAGGGGAAAGGGGCAGC
This sequence comes from Pygoscelis adeliae, assembly GCF_000699105.1. NCBI lineage: Eukaryota > Metazoa > Chordata > Aves > Sphenisciformes > Spheniscidae > Pygoscelis > Pygoscelis adeliae. The sequence goes on along the minus strand of NW_008825433.1, from coordinate 4,629,734 downwards.
AAGAAAAGGAGTCGTTGGAGCCGGGGACAGCTAAATACACCACGTAAACCTTCCTGTTTAGCGAGAGGAGGTAGAGGCAACGAGGAATTTCTGTAGGTTTGGGAACAGTAGGAATGCTGGCATTATCAGGCAGAGATAATTAAAGATATTATAATGCAGCCAGGGAGTCAAAGGCATTATGTCATGATTTCCACTCTGTATTTTTAAAAGGCGCAGCATACGGGCTTAGATAAGGATGATTACTTCCAAGAAGAAACCGAAGACTCTGCTAAACATCATGTTATTAGGATAACATATACCTAAGAGTCTTAAGAGAGTTGGCTCAGGAAACATCTGGTTTTAATGAACCTGGGAGTGCTGGCAATATTACGGATGACTGCAAAGGTCTTAGGTTTTGCGAGTACTTCAGAGGAGTGTGAGGAGCGGTTAAGATAATTATAAGCTGACCAACCTGAAGTCAATATCTGGCAAAATAATGCACAGGGAAATACGAGATTCAGTTCCTAACTAGAAATATAATTAATATCAGGCAACATAGCTTTCAAGCAGGTAGAGCCTGCTAAACAGAACAACTTTCATTTTGTATGTGATTACAAATTTAGCTGTTGACAGTGACTGCAGAGAGATAACATGCTTTTGCAATGTGTTCAGCACGGCCCAATGCAATATTTTGACTTGAGTCAAAAGAGGCAGGGAATGCTGACTGATGGGAGTGAGGTTTTTATAAAATAGTCTGTGTCCGGTGTTATTTCAATTTCGCTATCGGTGATCTGGAAATAAATATAAAATTGCTGCTGGTAAAATCTGAGGATGACACACAAACTGACAGAGTAGCCAATAATGATGGGAACAGAGTGGTTACACAGGGAGATGGGATGGTGCAGTCTGCAGTGCCTGTTTCAATAAAATGCTTTTTAATGTTGTCAAATGCCAAGTCATTCTTGTGGATTGCAGGAACAAGGAACTCTTCTGATCCAGTTGACTCTTACTCATGGCAGCCCTAACACAGATTCTTTTTCTTTTTTTCAGTTGTTTTTTTTTCTCTTGAAATATCTGTTACATGAGGGTAATACATTTGGATCTTACCACTGACTGTTTTGCCAATGGTTTTTTCCAGCACAGGCTGTTTTTAGCTGGTTGCATATGTTAGTGTTAGTTTCTTACAGGTGAGGGTGACAGTGTTGTACCAGCAATGAGTGAATCAGACTAGGTGGGGGTGTAGGTGACTGTTGAAACATAATCTACACTCAGCACGTGTCGTGTCACTCTGCTACTGATGATACCCTTCTCCTTTTTCTGCCCAGGGGGAAGCTGATTAAAGCGGCTTATATCTTCCCTGAGCTTGGTGCTGTGCGTGTGACTAAAGATTCATGCATTGGCTGATAAATTACACATAGTCAAATGTGCACTTAAAGTTACTTGAACAACTTGGATTCTTGGACAACTGCCCTTCCCAGTTCATTATTTGGGCATTCTTGTACCATCTGTCCAAACCATGAGCCCAGCTTACTGCAGCTGGGTCTTCATTAATAGACTCTCAAGAGTCAGTCTTCATGCTGCGAGATTTGAAGGGTGATTAGCATCTCATACTGTCTTGGTCAGAGTAGGGAGAGAAAGTCATAGCAGCAGAATTTCTCCAGCTGGTGCTTGCTCCACAGCATCAAAGACTCGTATTTCTATATAATGATGTAAAGACAATAGAAGGGGAGTCTATTACCAGTTAAATATTAGGAATACCTTGATTTCATTCAGGATCTCAAGTTAAAGTCACAAAACTTAAGGGAGAAGTTGCACATATGAAGACGTAGCCATTGATAGATGCTCTATTTTAGTAGCTTTTTTGCCCCTCAAAACCTAACAAACATCGCTTACCCTAATGTAAACCCACAAAGTTTTGTGGAATCTTTTATGGTCACAGATTTTGAGGATGTTGTTTCCACATCTCTTTCACAGATGACTATACCAGGCAAACGTCAACCAAGGTGCTGGGCTCAAGTCCTGACCTGCAGGACCAGGCAGCTTTCCTCCATCGCTTCAAGGTGCTTCTCTACATGCTCATGGGCTCCCACTGAACGCGTTGACAAAGCTCCTGCCACTAAGATTGTGAGAGTTGATGAGATCACAACCAAGGAAAACAGTTAGCTTTATTAAAATAGGGACTTGAGAATTGAACCAATTTCTCAAATTTGTTTCTCTTGTCATTAACCCTGACAGATCAATGGGTTTAAGTTTCTTTTTCTAATGTAGAAATGCTGAGCAGGCTTTGATAAAACCCAAACATATCTGTGAACTATTTTCTCTTTCTTTCCAGCAGACTGCTTCATGATAAATACCAAGTTATAAATATCATAGTGGCTGTTAGAAATTTTTTTCCCCCGTGATTGTCTCATATTGAAAGGAATGAGGGACTGTTAATTGTACTAATTATGCATCTTTCAGAGCTTATTTGGCAGATTACGTACTGCCTTCCACTTCTGAGTAATCAATGATATGGGTATACCTGCATTTGGATTTTTTTTTAACCATCTGAACCAGCAGCCTGAGAAGGACTAAGAGGATCCTCCCTTTGCAGGGTAGGCTTTGCTAAGAGTGAAGGAGGGACTTTGTATTCCCTCCTATGTTTCTACAGAGAAAGCAGTGACTCAGGACTGTATGGCAGAGATCATGCTTAAGCCTGGCTATCCTCTTGCTGCAGTAGAAGTGAAAGCAGTGGTGTAAAATTAATTTATGTGGTGCTAGTGACAAAGGAGTTATCATCCCTCTCTCTAAGTCCTCAGCCTACGGCTGTTGTGTTAGGTCCATTTACAGGAGAACTGATGAGTACGACAAGAATCAGGAGAGAAACATGAACCTGCTTCACGTGGTGATGTGGCAGATAAACAGATCCCTCCAGAGACCTGGACTTGAACTGCCATCCCAAGGTTAGGGGGGCTCTGCTCTGCCGCTGCCTTCACCAGCCTGTGGGAAAGCAACAGGTACAAGTCTCCTTTAGCAAGAAGGACCTCTCAGGGCAGAAGTCTTCCCAGGCTCTCACTTCTCCTTCCAGTTGTTTGTGGCAGATGTCAAACAAATCACATCTGACCATCAGCAAAGTGCCTGGGGGACTTCCCACACTCTGCCCCTTCCCTCTGTAGCTGCTGCTTGCAGGGAAGCTGAATGTCTTGTGGATGACTCCCTCTGTCTTCTCCTGGCCTTGAGATAAAACTGCCTGAGCTGCTGCTTGGGGCTCCTCTGAGGGGCCTCCTGGGCCAGCGTGGCCTTGGCCTGTCCAAACATGCGACCCCCAGCAAACAGCCATGGAGCAGGAGTCACTGGGTCATTTCATCTTGCTGGGGGACTTGTGCAGGCTGGGTTGTTGCCAGCATCTGTGCCTCCAGCAAGGCTATGGAGTAGGAAAGTGCATGACGGCAGGACGTGAGGTTCGGGTGACAGGCACATGAGGAGTAATTTTCAAATTTGCTGTGGCCCCTTCTCTGAATCTGTTTTGGGGCTCACATTGCCTGTGACTTTCCTGCACCCGCTCCAGCACCCAAAATCCAGGCTGGGACTTAGGGGGGTTGAGAAGAAAAGGGTGGATTTGGCTTACCCTGCAGTGTTGGCTTTTAGATTGCCTCTCCGTGTCAGTGAAATCTCAACATCTGTAAATATTTCTGTCCTCCAGAGAAGGTATTGCCCGTGTTGCATTATCTATGAAAAATCTTTGCCCCAAAACCTTATTTGTGGCTCCATTAACCTAAAGAACTCATCTGAATGCTCCATTTGCCTTTTAAATAAAGAACAAGTGATTGTTGAGGGCTTGCATCCCTATCATTTTGTGTTGCTTTCCTCATTATGAGAGGAACATATTGGTCCCCAGTCATTATTTCTGACTCTGTCATTAGCAAAGGTCTGGAAAGCGTGTTTTCACTCCATTAGCCTTCAGAAATAAAAAGAATGATTGCATAAGTTGAGAATAATTATTTCAACCAGCTTTCCTCAATGTTTTGCTGTGGAACAGGCTGGGGCCTAAACACAGGCTGACAAATTAATTTCTATTATTTGTATTTTCTAGAAAATACACCATGTTCAGGACTCACTTAGCAATACAAATGGCTTTATTTATGGCTATACGTGCTCCTCTGGTCACTCATAACAAACATCAGGAAGTTGATAGTTTCCCTCATGATGTCTGCCAAGGCTCCTGCGATTTACCCCTGGAGCAGTGTGTAAAACAGAGATTCCTAGATCTGCCATAGTCCTTCTGTTTCTCAGGGGTGCGTGGACACCTGTGTTAACCAGGACCTCTTTCTCTAATGATACCCTTCTGTAACGATGTTGAAGTTCATGGTTATATGACTGCATGATGGCATGTGAGTCAGGGGGTGGTCCTGATCTGAGCAGGGCCCCTTCCATGCTCACAGCAATTTCTTCTTTGCTGTAAAGAAAGGATGGAATGACCCTACCTTTCTTCCTGTTAGAAGACCAAAATGCAGCCATTTTACTTCTGGATACAGCATTAATACCTGTTAGACCTCTGATGAGATCTGGAATTACTTAGCGAGACATGCTTGCCACAAAACAGGGCTCGCAGCATGGCCTCTTTCATAGTGTCTTCAAATGAGACAGCGTGAGCGTGTAGGAACGGGAAGTGAGTCAGGGCCAGCGAGATGGAGTCTGTCTGTCCCACCACTGTTCGTTGTCAGCGGAGAGAAGCTGCTTCACAGCGCCTTGAGTCAGCTCTTCCAACAGCAAAAGGAAGGCAATAAGCAGTGGGATGATATAATAAATAATTCAGGGATATTAGCAGTCTTGGATAGAAAGTACTATAGAAGCAGTATTATTTCTTATTTTGACTGAAGATGCTCTTCCATTCCTGGAGATAGTAAAGGTAATTACAATGCAGCTGAGAGCTTGGAGTGAAACTGGGTTGAAGGAGACTATTTAGTTCCCTTTTCCAACTGAAATAGACTTTTAAACCCTTCCTTTAAAATGGCTAATGAGCCAACTGGCATGAAGGAGAGCGTCTCCTATAGATCAGTGCAGCTCCTTTCACAGCAAGTTGTTCAACGGGAGGTTTCGGTGGAGGTAGGAAAGATCACATCCTCCTTGTCAGTGAAAAGTTGTGAGTTGTTGTTTTTGCGAGTCTTTTTTAACAGCTGTATGGTTGCTGAACAAGATGTGGATTACAGCTTGACAACATAGGTATTCTGTGCACAGAGGGCATTTAATAAGAGACAGAGGTGATGAGCACAGAAAAGAAAACCCAGGTGATACTGTGAATCGTGATATTGTGCCAGAATTTTATGTTAATTGCACACCTTGTTTTCCTCGCCTCTGATTGTGCTAGTTCCTAGGAGAGGAAAGAGTTCAAAAGCTTGACTCCAGCAAACACACAGAAAGCCTGCAGTCATTCACACTTAACTATTAACCCAAACCATAAGCTGAAAGACAAAGAAAGATGTCCTCTATCTGTCAGTGCTGTAAAACAATGAACACGGTCCTTATCTCCTCTGGACAATCTTCATGGAAACCCGGCAAGAGCATCTAAGATAGAAGAGGCCTGTGACCAGCAGTGTCAAAAGGACAGCATCAATCCTGAGACAAAGGGATTCATCTTAGCCTTGAGATTGACCTGAACTTTAAAGGATCTGAGCCCAGGCGTGCGAAGAATAAGAATTGGTACATGTCACAGTAGCTTGTAAAAGCAGGCACTGGAGAAGCTGACATGACTGTCACTTTTGCTGGAGGATTCACGGTAGAGGCAAAGGCCTCATCAAAATAGCCCAGAGAAGCTATGGGGTATGCCTAGGAAGCTGTGAGATATGGCCCTAACCTACAAACCTACGTGAGACGGGGCCTCATCCCGCTCCAGAACTGTATCAGTGACAGATCATCTGAGGTGGTGTTTGGAAGCATTTGGATGATAAGCACCCGGAGCTCCTGATAGACATCAAGGCTAGAATTATCGCAAAATAAAGCAGAGTGGAAGTAAAGGTGCAAGATGAGATAATAAACATCATGTTAAGGACTTCTACAAGGTCAGACTGCACTATTTAGCGGTCTCTTCTGGCCTGGATTGTGCAGGATAAAGTCGACTTTTCTACCCTCTGGTTTGCTCTGCTCCAGGGAAGTGTTTCAAGCTGAATTTGGAGAGGATATTTTGCTATAGCAGTCCACCCACAAGGCCCAGAACCGCGAGGAGCTCCCTTGTGCTACGATGTGGCCCCACACGTTCTCGTCTTCAGGTTGCAGGAGACGACCGTGAGCTTCCTCTGCTGGGGGATTCACATCCTGGGTTGCTGAAACAGCCTTGCTGAAACGTGGCTGTGTTGTAATTAATAAATATACTAATGGAGTCTTCATTGCATTATTAGGACATTTTGAAATTTACTCTGGGAAACCTTTCAACTCCATTAAATCCACCTTTGTCACAAGATAAAGTGCTGTTCATAATAGGCTCATTAACATTCAGACTGCAGTTCAGCCCCATCCATTAACAGCTGGCAGGCAGGAGTTTCCAAGAAGACCCCACGAAACATTTTCCCTGACCAGGGGCTGGCTTCCTCAACGTGTCTGTTAGTCCTGTGTTGGTTGTTTTGTGACAGGGAGCCTTTCTGCTAACTTCCCCATGCCATTTAAACATACTGCCAAGACCAGCTGTAATCAGTTAGGGATCGGGAAAAATCTGCCAGGAGTTCCCACCCTGCTGCTGGGGTGTTTATTTGACTCAAAAGCTGCCATGAGCGGAAGATGCCAGCCCCATGCGACAGCCATGGGCATTTTCCTCCTCTCTACCGCTTGGCTGACTTTCATTTAGAGCTCAAGTGTCAGCTGCTCTGATTAAGTGCCTTAGAGCCGGGCGTGATGATTAACAGTGAATGATAACAATGGCATTTCAGTGGTGGCTAATAGGCTTCCAAACTTAATCTCTCTCGCTCTTACTGAGATAAAGAATAGATAATTCTTCCAGCGACAATGATTACACAATAAAGTTTGTATTTGCTCCGTGTCGATGAGCTGTGAAGCCTGGTTTCACCCAGCGGCTCTTTGGAGGCCCCAGGGCTGGGGTGTTGCCAGCTCAGGGTTTTACCGGATCTCTGATGTCTTTGCAGGTCTGTCTCCTGGAGCTGCGTGATTACAAGGAATTAATGCCTTTGTTCTTTCCTTCTTTCTAAAAAAACCCAAATCTCCAGCCAACTACTCATAGGGAAATAAATACGGACTAAGGCAAATTGAAATTGTCCCTAAGTAATCTATTTCAGCTTACAACTTTTGGACAAAACTCACCACATTTGGGCACCATTTATTGATTCGAGTACTGAGGATTGTCAATTCTGGGTCTGGCACATCCACAGCAGGGGAGAGAGCAGTAAAACTGTCAATGGGCTATGAGGCTCAGCAGAGAGGCTAGACTGGGCTGTAAGGATGGCTTTCTAAGCACTGAGAGCAGCTTTTCTGAATGGGATGAAAGCCTGTCAGTGACTGGGAAAAATTAGAAGCTTCACCTGAAGATTTGAGGCTTCAAGGTGTCACATTTTAGCAGCCCGAATGCCAGGATGCCGGCACTTACCTGTCCACCCAAGCACAGATTCAGTGAGTAGCTGAGCATTGGTGAAACGTGCATTAGTTGCCACTGGAAAGGATCCACGGACCAAAGCAGACTGGGTT
>NW_008825433.1:4618699-4622027 GCF_000699105.1 Pygoscelis adeliae | reverse complement strand
AGCAGTGCCTGCCATGAGAGGAACCCTCATTCCCTCAGACCTACTCATCATCCCATGGTACAGACAGCAGTAACCTGTGGGGAAGGTGCTGCGTCACTGGAATCAGAGGGTGTCCCACAGCTGTGTATTTCAAGAGTTACCCCTTGCTTCTTGAATTCTTACAAAAGAAAAAACTGTTCCTTTTTTACCTCAGCTCAAGTCCTGCCTTTTTGCTCCTGAGCTGCCTGGCAGGAGGTCAGCTCTTTCAAAGATGTTTCTCACATCCCTCTTGACCAGCCCTAAATACAAGGTCTGGAACAAGAACTGTACAATGCTAGTGGCTCATTCAGCGAGAAAGCCCTAGTTTTGGGGACAGGCAGGGCGGCAAACCAGAATATACATCCCACTGCTGGAGCGTAATGTGATTTAGTGGACAAACAGCAAGACATTACGGTTAGGTTTTACAGCTGCTAAATGTGTTAGTCCTTAAACAAATACCTAATGGGATTTTAAGCCTTGATTCTTTTGAAACATCAGGTTTCAGAGGAGAGCTATTTTCTTATAGCATCTAGCATCGTGTCTTCAGGCTGTGGGATATTATTAAAGAAAAGTCAAAGCAGAGTTCATCCCTGATGTATTAAGCCTCATTCAGCTTGGATTTTTGCATTTTCTCCTGCACAGAATTCCTGCTCCTTTCCGCTCTGCCTTTGGTATCCCAGCTGTTCACATTTCCTTGGCTCAGGCTTTATGAAATGAAGCCAAGAAGCAGATTTCAGTGAAACCAAAAGAATTTGCAAGTAGCTCCACCTTTTTCAGAGAAAATATTATATCTGTGTGTCGAAGTATGCTTTGTTGTAGCAGCATGGCACAGTTCCTGTAATCACGTCTTATCAGTTTGTTGAGCCCATATCTTTATAGGAACTGTATCCCTACAAACCCTCCTATGGAGGAAACAAAAGCTGCTCATTATATTCACAGTCGGGCTGTCCTGAACCTCTCTTTGAAAATCAAAGCAGTTCAACTATTCGTTTTGTTCTTAATTTTTACCCATTTCTGCATTGCTGGTTGCATCTGTGGTACAAGATGGTCACCCAAATGCAGGTCAAGGTTGGGATTTACTCAAGGTCTATTTCTTACAAAATATTGAACCATTTCACCAGCTTTGGCATCCTGCTATTTCCCTTTGAAGAAAGACTTACTATTAATTTTTCCAGCTGCATCTGTCCTCTTCTTACCTTGCGTGTGTCATACCCTGAGTGGCTTTAACTCACTAAGATAGCTGAAAACCACCCCAGAAAATAGGATCATATCCTACCAGGCTAATGATTCATGTAGTTCACTGGAGGGTTTGGTGAGCAACAAGAATTGGCTCAAGGGAAAAGACAGGCCCACAGGGCCAGGAGAAGGGGAAGGGTAAAGAAAGACAAGGGAGCAAGGAAGAAGGTCCCTTCCTTTCAGCAGAAACAGCTGTGTTGCCTCAGCTGAGCATGTACCAAGACATGGTTTCACCCATGGTGGAGCAAGTTCAGTAGCCCCTTCTGGATACATGGTTCATTTTTTAAGTGGAAAAGCTATTTTCTTCATTTCTGACATGCTATTATACACAAACAGCAGTCCTCCCTGCAAACCCCTCTTCTCTCCTTCACCCTCCTTCCCTTTGCACAGTCACAGGCTGTTCCTTTTCACAGGTGGCATCCGAGAGAGGCTCTGAGGTCTGCGTTTAGAGCCAGCTTAGCACATACAACTCGACAGACTTTTCTTCATTCTAATCGACCTGCAATTCTTTCTTGTATAACTGGGGAGGCAAAACCCCTCTGCCTCAATAAAACCCCGCTTCCCGCACTTTGTCCTCCAAGGTCTAAATTTAGCATGTGTACTTTGTTTCTGCTCAGGTTTCTCCTCAACACTCCATGTTGCCTATCGCTGTGTATAAAAATGATCTGTGTTGACACAGGACTGAGTGGGCACTTTGTATTACCAGCTCCAGCATTTGCTGGAGCTTTATGTGTCCTTTATTTCAAGCAACAAAAGCGTATTTCACAGCAAGGTGGTTTCTTGAAAGGTTTCCCACTGACAATTTGTCTAGAAAGAGATGCTGCTAGAGAAGGCAGAAAGCCGGGTTTCTTCAACCCATTCAGCAAAGTTATTGAGGAAATGCTCAAGGCTTCGCAGCTGCTGCTGTGGACCTGCCTGCACATCGTCCGTGCAGGGCTTCTGGTCCCGTTGGTTAATGGGATGGGGAAGAACCCCTCTTTCAGGGCTTACTGGGTGCTGTTTGCAGCATGAGGGCCCCTGGGAGCCGGAGCAGCAAGCTGCAGTGCTTCATCCTAGCTCTCCGAGATCGCCAACAGCCTCTAGCCTGCCCTGCCCTGCCTGCAGCCTACCCGTGCACACCAGCCTTGCTGGTCCTCACCAGCTCACGTCGGTCCACCATAAGCAGGGGTGTGCTTGCTGTGCGCTGTTCTCTCTTCTGCGGCAGCAGGCTCTTTCCACTGCTGCTGGCCGAACTGTTTTTAATTATCCTCTTTGGACTTTTGTGCACAATAATCAACAGTTAATTGCAAACAATCAGACAAATTGGTGTTCTAGGGAAGGAGAGAACGACAGAGAGGAGCAAAGACTAAAGCAGCAGCCAACTCCAGCGATGGGCACGGCTGATGGCAAGTGGCTGTTTGGAGTAGAGGGGGCTTGATGGAAGAGGGGCTGCAGCAGAAGCCAAAGCATCTCTTCTTTCCTCTGTCCCTGAAGCAACTTCACTTTGCAACTCGCTTCTGCATCACCACCTCCGTTGTAAGACCACACGGCTTGGTTTTGCAGGCAATATCGTTAGATCCCACTAGTCTGTGGGGAAAACGACTCACTGGAGAACGGCAAATTAAAAGGCTTAAAAAGTAGCGGCAATGCTGTTGCTTTTCCTGGAGTTGCCCGGACGTTCCCCAGTGTCTTGGAGGAGACCTGTCAGGCTGGAGGTGAGCTGCAGGGAGGTGAAGGCCTCAAAGAGGTGGCCCAGACGTGTGGCACGATCCCAGCTGCAGCAAGGTCTTTTCAGGAGGATCAGACAAGTGCTAGAAAGAACTCGTGAGCCCAAGGCTGATGTTTTACTTCCAGTGCACAAGGGCTGGCACGTTTTGATTTTGCCCCGCTTCTTTGCAGTTTGACGCTAACATTAGCAATGAAAGGGAATTCAGGGGTTGTGTCTGTTCATTTTTTATTATTTTCTGGTTGCCATATTCTTGGGTGTGGTTGGTTATTTTTTTTAATTAGTGGGAGAGCGCTACCTTTTTCTAAAATGATGATTGTTTTTTAACGATGCTTGCTCAGTAGGCTGAAGGCGCCCGGGGGAGATGGA
>NW_008825433.1:4601028-4618386 GCF_000699105.1 Pygoscelis adeliae | reverse complement strand
TGCCGAGCCCTGCCGAGCCCTGCCGAGCCCTGCCGAGCCGTGCGCCGGGGCTCGTCCCGGCCCCTCAGGGGGAACCGATTTTCCATGCTGTGCTTCGGGCGCTCCGTAAATTATAGCCCTGCTCCTGCCATGTGCCCTTGTGGTGTTTTCCTGGGGTCTAAAATATTAATTAAGGGGAAGAAAAAAAAAAAAAAAAGCCCTTTTACAATGCATCGCTATATTAAACTTAGGCGGCTATAAATCAGCACCGTAAAACTGTAACTCAAGGGCCGGGTGTTAGACAAGCCTGACACACTGCTGGGGGAGCGGCAGAGATCTTAACAAACTGCATCATATACAAGTTTCTGCAATGTACATAAAACTTACTATTTTGTACCCCTATTAGTTGGTTTTTACAATATTTTCAGGGACAAAGAAATAAAAATGGCAAGCAATACAAACAAGCGAATAAATTCAGAAAAATAAAAGCTGACGTGAGTTTGCATCCAAGAAGTGAGTGACGGTTCAGGCTTTTTTATTCGTTTGTTTGCTTATTTGAAATGGTTTGAGAAAGCTGGGTTAATTTAAGAATATTTTCCTTCCAGTTTCTTTCATTTCTTTTCTTCCCACGTGCAGGTCAGGATGGGCACTGCTGTATAATGAAGGCATGGTAAAACTGCTTATTCTTTAATATATTTTCAGTCTGATCTCCAGATTTCTACCCCTCAAATGAAAATAATCTGTTTTGATCCCTACTGCTTTTTTATGTTCACAGGTGATCTCAAGGGGCTTATTGTCCCCATCTCCCCCCCCGGTGAAAAAATACTCTCTTGGTTTGTCCATTTTGTTTTGACCTTCAAAGCCTTAACTCCTGCCTTTCTCCCCCTCACTAGAGGAACCCTGGCAAGAACTTTTGCAACCATAAATAGTCATGCCGTTACAAAGCAATAACATGGGCTGTAGCTCTCCCTCCCCGGGAGAGGTGGGCAAGGGTATGCAGCTTGTTAGCCTCCTTTTCTGTGTGCAGAAACGGAGAGCTGCAGTTCATTTTGAAGTTTCATGCGACATCACAAATCAGGTCCTCTGGCAAAGAGGGGAAGCAAACGCTGAATATGCTGAAGTGAGTAACTACCCATAGTGAAGAAAATCCTTTAATGTGAACACGGTGTAGGTAATGCAGTATTTATTTACCGCAAAGAAACTGTAAAAAGCACAGCAGTGATTTCTGGGTTTTTATTTTTCAGGTCGGTTTTGTGGGGCTTGGTCTGTTGGGAGGATTTTCTGAGAAGCACCTGAATAGCTGATAGCTGGATAGCTTCAGCACTGAACCCCCGACCCGAGCGAGGTTTGCCGCTCGCAGTGTTCCTGGAATGACACAGGGGCTCCGGCTGGAGTCAGGCCAGGACATTAGATGAAACTGCTTTTGTGGCACTTATGCTTTTGATGGCTAGAGGACAGATTTACCGCTGTATCTCTGCAGCGTTTGATTCTGTTGACCGTGAACCCCTTGCTGGCCCTTGCTGAAGAGAGGGGTGGCAGTCTGGTGGGAATGGTTCAGTGGGACATACCCAGTTAGTAGAGATGTGAACATACACCCCTACTGCTAATGCCTGGCTATGGTGCTGTCCCACAAGGACCTATGCTTTTCCCTTTTTTGCTGACCCAACTGAGCACAAAGTCATCAGGGTGTGGGGACATTGCTGCAGCCCAGAACACTTCAAGAGCTCAAGCTGGTTGTTCCATCCCCTCCTGTCAAGTTTTAAGAGAATACATAGTCACGTTCAAAGTCTCAGTCCTTGAAAGCCGTAGTAGCCTGGATCAAAGTATCTAAAAAAGTCAACTTATCAGCACTATCTGAATTATACGAGAGTCTTGCTGTTTCCTGCTGCAGCAAAAAGTAAGATGGGGAAGAGGTGGCTCTCTGACATCCTCCTCCTGTTGTTGAAAGCATTGGTCAGTGTCTCTCTGAAGTGTGGAAAACAATCTCTCCTCACCTGGGATGGTTAGCACTTTCCTTACAGAGATGCCCAGCGCCTGCAGATTGCTTTGTACTTCACACAAGCAGGGAATGTTCACTGTCTCTGGAACACACTGAACTCTCTCCTGACTAGAGCAAGCTAGCACAGTGTTTCACCAACAGCATTGGGACTGGCCTTCAGGGGTTTCTGCCTTCCCGTCCCACACATTGGCCTCAAAGTGATGGCAGGACAGCATGGTTATCGGTGCAGTGTATAATCTCTCTCCCCCAGTCTTTTTATGCACACACACACACACACACACCCCCCATACATAATGCTTATCTTTAATTTTGTGTACGTGTAAGCCATACACTTTCTAAAGAGGGTTAAAAATGTCAAGTGAATTCAGAATAAAGAGATGAAAAGAAGCATTCTGAAATACTCACAGGGTTGGTAGTACTAACAAGAGAGACAATTCCTGGCTTTCTTTGGTACTGAAGTTAATTGCAGGCATCTAGGGTCTAAAGACCTTGTGTTATTGATGGGGGTGTGTTAGCAACAGAAAGGATTGACTCTAACATTAAACTGGAATTTAGCATGTACAGTAGGTTGTCAAGAGAAAGAAATAAGAACAAAGGAGACTGTTATTATCTTTTATTATTATCTTTTAATTCCCCCCATTTTCCTTCTGCATGCTCTCTCTCTCTCAGCCCTCTCTCCTTCAATAATTACAATAATCAACTTACAATGATAACAGAAATAATCTCCTGCAAGATAGCTAAATAAACCACATGTTATCTGTACTGAACTGTGTTCACTTACAGTAGGTATATCACTTATGGAAAAGCCAATAAAATTTTAATTAAAAAAGCATGTAGGCTGTCAGTTAAGATGCAAAAAAGGTGTGCAAACACATACGAAGTGGTCCATAAATTGCTTGGCATTTGATAGAACAGGTAGGAGGGCAAACCCACCCCAAACAAAACAAAACCAAACTAAACCCTCCAGGTTTGAGAAGCTCTACTTATGTTGCTCTATACAGAGCACTAATTGCCTGGGAATTCAAAAGCAGGGGGAGGGAAGAATCGTCCCTTGAGCAACAATCACATCCACCCACCTCCACCAGTGCTGGGAGCAAGCGTGCAAAAGTTAATTAAAGATTTTGCATCTCCCCACCGCAGCACTGGATTGATAGCTCTGGATCCTGAGATAAACTAAAGGTCTCCCACACTGTATCGCTAATACGCCTTCAACCTTGCCCTGGAGGCACCACCTCTAGGGATTAGATGTTTGGTTTCCCTGGTGTATTCGGGGCTTGGCCTCTCTGCTAGGACTGAAAGTAAGAGGAGTCATGAATGCCAACTGATAGGTAGGTGCTTGTCTCACAGGAGCAGGTCTGTAGGTAATTACCCAGTCATGAGTCACGGTGACTTGAGAGGACTCCAGGATCTCCGTGCTAGCTGTTTGTTCTAAACATATAAAGAGTGTATCGTATAAAGGCTATTTGGCATAACAATGGCAAAAAGAAAGAATTTCTGCGCAGGTACAGTGAATGTGAAACTGTTCTTCAGGTGACCAAAGTGGAGGGTTTGCTGGCACCAATTGTGATATGAAGAAAGTCCTCAACACCACTCAGTGCCCTGAGTTTGCCTCGCTCCCCATCGTCTTTTTTGTGGTTCTGCTGTGAATCCTGGCATGGTCTGCTCATGGTCCACCTTTCTCTCCTGTGGCAGGCCAAGAATGGTGGCTTCAGCTGTCCCTTTGAAGACAGACATGCATACCCTTCACCCAGACTTTCCTCCAAGCTGCGTTGCTGCAGGGCATCACTGGGAGGAAGTTTCAGCAGTGGTGGGATGATCAGCATGGATCAATAGTTGTGCTTTGCACAGTTCTCCCTCGGTGAGTGAGTAACCGCCTCCTGGGATTGTATTCTAGTGCACAGAAGACCTTTTGGATAACAGCATGATAAATGCCTTTGTGGTGTGAGGACATCCTGAGACAGCATCTGAAATTCCTTCCTCTTGGTTCAACCTTCAGCTTCAGCTGTAGTGGGTGGATATCCCCTGCATAGGCTGCCTCGTGAAAGGCTGCCCAAGAGAGCACTTTCATGTGGAGAGAAGCAAGGCTGTGAGGTAGAAGGACAGATTTCCTCTGTGAGTACATTGCTGTAGTACACCTGCTGTCATAGAACACTGAGTTTTGAGGCTATTATGAATAGATAATGCTTACATATTGCTCTTTACATTTACAGTGATCTACAGGCTGTGCCTAACTACAGAACCACAGCAGCCTTGCAAGGCAGGGCAGTTAGGATCAGCCTCCTTGTAGACAAGAAATTGAGGCAAGGGTATTAAAATGTATGACGAGGGTTAGAGATGTGGGGTCAGTGAGAAAGCCAAGGTTAAAACATCAGACTTACATATTCCCAGTCCTGTGCTTAACATGTGTCTCAGCCAAAGAAATTGATGTTAATGACGTACTAACCCCTTTCATCTGAAGATCTCAAAATGTTTTATGTCCTGATTTGCTTTCTCTATGCAGCTCTCTCACAGGCTGATGGTCTTTCAAAGGGGAAAAGTGCAGGCTGCGCTGTTCTGTACATGTGTCTGTATTGCCTCCAGCGTCCCGCAGGGAGAAGATGGCTGGGGTTAGTCACGACTCTCGCCAGGGAAGGAGATGGGTGATTGGGCTACAGGAACGGCAGACGCCATTGAGGGAAGGTGTAGGAGGAAGGCTGGATATGGGTTGAGAGGATTTAGTGTAACAGCAGTTCATGTGACAGGGTAGAGTTGCACTTGGGTTAAGGGATATCAGGATGCAAGGGGTATCTGGAGATGCTGCAATGGGATCCATGCAGGGAGGGGACAGCAGAAAGCGAGGCAGATAGATAGGGCCTCTTTGGGGAGGGCTGGACAGAGAAGATGGCCAAGGAGAAAACCAAAGCTCTTCCTTGTTGATTTCCTTCAGAAAGAACATTTTTGTCATCACAGCTCTGCACCAGGCACTGAAGGAGAGGCGGCTGCTGGCCCTGGCCAGGAGGGCTGAGGCCAGCCCAAGGTCCCATGGGACAGCCCAGAAGAGGTCTGTGGGCTGGTGGGCAGCACGGCGTGGTGGCCAGGTGCTGAGCAGGCTGGGCTGAGCACCCCGGCACCAGCATGGGTAAGGGTCCTGGGAGACCTGCCAAAAGCAAAGTGTTTTTAACTTTCTTAAATCTCTTGGTTTTGGGGCTCGCATACCCCGGAGGAGCCAGATCCTTGCAGAGACTGAGGGAGAGAATTAAAAATGACACATGAACTCTAACTGCTGTGGCTCCCCAGAGCCTGAAGGGGAAACTGAGGCATCATGACTAGTACCCTAATGAGCCACAACCATGGCCCAGAGGGACTTTGTCTCATTAGTGCATTCTGTGATGATGAAACGTGGCACCCTCTGGCATCCAGAAAGTCATGGCCATTAGCCACAATGCAATTGTAAGCTGCTCAGAACAATCTCCTGAAATGAAAACGTAGAGGCATTTAGGAGGCTGAAGCCATTCCTGCCTGGGAAACCTGGGAGGAGCGTGCTGCTGCCAGCTGCCGCTATGAACTGCCACAGGCTTGCTCCCGAGTCCCACGTGCAAGGTCTCACTTTGGGGAACCTCTGCATCCTGCCACGACCTTTGTGCAAAGCTCTTGCACCAGGTCCCTCTGTGAAGTGGGGGCAGTTCCCCCTGCAGCTGCCCATGAGTGGCAGCTCAGATTACAGAACTGCTCTGTTATTCTAGCAAGTCTGAAATTAGATACAGGTGCAAATTAACTAAGTCACAAGTGCATTACATTTGGTAATTTTTCTGTCAAGAGTCATGCTGAAGGGTTGTAGAGAATAACAAGAGCAGCCGAGAGCCAACTGGTTTGTCCAGGTGTGCCCAGCCGCTGAGCGTGCCTCCCTGGCAGCGGCGTGAGGCAGCAGGGACTATTTTCACATCACACACTGCGAAGTCACCCCCTTCCTGTTGATTTCCTACCTCTGATTTTTGTCTGCCATTCCTCATGGTTGGCCGCAACTGTCTTTCAGTACTCACTCCCCCGATTGCAGAGCGGTAGTTGTCATGGTTATGTCACAGTCCTGGGATTTCGCGAAGGCAGTGGAGCAAGAGCCTGGATCCTCCTCCTCCTCTCGCGGTGTAGGCCCTGTATTTTTACCAGCCGAAGGGAGAAGGGCTGTTAGCTGTCAGTCCGCCCAGCTGTGACAGGTAGATGAGGGAATCCAGCTCCATCCACCACCAAGCAGGTACGTCTGTCCCTCCTCAACCCAACTACCACCTCTCTCTGCAACTTGCAAGAGAGCAGTGGTTGTGGGGGGAGCTTCCAAGCAGTCAAGATAATCCAATCAGTTGAGTTGTCATAATGCAACCATCAGATGCCTTGTCTGTCTTCCCCGTCTCTAAGGAGGTGTGAGCATCTTGTGCAGAGCACGGTATAAATAGCTTAAGTGAGGTGGGTGGCATAGGACAATAAGACAGCGGGAGAACATGTGAAAGCGTTATTCTGCTGCGGCTGCTTACAGCTGCATAGCATTCATTTTGTAGAGGGGCCATTTCTGTCTCCCTGTGACAACTCGTTAGTCACGTCAATTCCAAGGATGCTAAGATTCAAGTGCAGGAACTGTGGTGGGTCTCAGTGCCAGCTGCCCTCCATTCAAACTTTCTGTCCTGATGTGCACTAATTGGCCCAAGAGAGATTACGAGGTGCCTGAGCGGGGGAGCTGAGCTCCTTCCTCGAACTCCTCAGATGAAGCTGTGCACGTATCTGTCAACTCAAGGTCACAGTGTGCTGGCAGGGCAGTGTGTGGAGAAAGCTTGTCCTGCTGTTGTCTTACAGATAAGCGGAGGGCTTCATTCACCAAGCAGTTAATCTGGAGTGCTTTCACCAGCGCTAAATCCATACTATTTATTTAAAGATTAAATTAATGGTTCTATGCAAATTTGAAAATTAGTTAATGACATAATTGCATCAAATGATAAGTATGGTGCTGCACAAAGCTGGGCAGGGAGACCCTTTCAGGCCTGGGTTTCCTCTTGCTGTGGCATTCAGACAGCTCCTCACCCAAGTGGAGCTGGGCTCTTTGCCTTTGCTGGGAAGTGCGGGTGGCTGAGACAGGGCTTCGCCCCCCTCTCCCTCACCAGAGTGCTGCATTACAAGGAATATTACTCGTAGCCATGCAGGGCATGCTAGAGATGCCTTCCCTGTTTGGCTCCTTATTTTGAGATAAGGGAAAATTGGCACCAATTGGTCACTTTTTCCTCGAAAATCACATGCTTTGTAACTGCAAAAATGGGTCAGCAATTGCAGACCTGATTTCAGCAACATTTTCTTGGAAGTGTCAAAGGTAAGCACACACTTTTAGAGCACAGCTGCTGTGAATTGCTCATAATGTTTCATCCTGGACTGAGATCTTTCCTTTCCAGCTCATGTAGTCAGAGCTGCCTTCCAGGAGCGCAGGATGCGACCATCCAAACAGCTGCTCTGGGTGAGACCCAAGAGCCACTTCACTCAGCATCCAGTATCTGGCAGCAGCTGTTGCCTGGAGAAGAGCACCAGAAATAAGCCATTATTGATGTGATGATGCTTCCTTGGTGCTCTCTCCTTGGCTGCCTGTGGTCTGCAGCTACGGGACCTCCTGAGCCAGAGGTGGCACTGAGGGACAGTGACAAACTGGCTCTCATGCACATGCTATGCTATGCCCCATTTGTCTTCTGAAATAGCTTTATTTTCTCCTTTCGCCCTTCCTGAAACCTTCCTTATCCCAGTAGATTTTAGTGGGTTTATGGACTATTCCTGCTTCTTTTTTGCTTGGAGTTAAATCTCTCTATAAAATATTTTAATTGTAGCATATGTGGGATACAGAAACCTTCTGAGGATTAGATGATAACAGTATAGGCAGTAGCCAGGCACCATTAACACTGGGATCATAACTCCCTGATGCAAAAAGGAATTATAATTCTCTTGTATGTGTTAGAAACGAGAACGGTAGCAATCATTTTTCAGGGGCTGAAGGGGTGTGGTTGATAGTCACAGGAAAACACAAGGAGTTTGGCAAACAGTCACTGAAGTTGACTAGTCCTTTATGGTTTCCTGTGAACACCCTGGTTAGTGTTCAGCTCTCCTGAGTGGTACGACTGCGAAAGTTTCTCACCTCACCCTCACCTTTGCTTGGAAAAGTGGTTGCGTATGTCAGATTGAAAGGAAGAAGGGGCAAGTGATAGAGAGAAACTGGTAAAATGCAAAAAGGAATTATAATTCTCTTGTATGTGTTAGAAACGAGAACGGTAGCAATCATTTTTCAGGGGCTGAAGGGGTGTGGTTGATAGTCACAGGAAAACACAAGGAGTTTGGCAAACAGTCACTGAAGTTGACTAGTCCTTTATGGTTTCCTGTGAACACCCTGGTTAGTGTTCAGCTCTCCTGAGTTTCGCAACTGACTGCGAAAGTTTCTCACCTCACCCTCACCTTTGCTTGGAAAAGTGGTTGCGTATGTCAGATTGGAAGGAAGAAGGGGCAAGTGATAGAGAGAAACTGGTAAAAGTGTGGGGAAAGGAAACAACAGCTACAGTCGTCTTTTGCATGGGGACACCCCAGACCTGCTAATGCCTCCAAGGCCAGTCCTTCTCCCACCGGCAGTCTGCTTTCTGGATCAGCTTTACAGCCCTCCCCAATCCCCTGGTCCCTGTTTATTAACACAAAAACACCTCTGAGCAAACTAACCTTATTCTCTAGCCAACGTCCCAGTTCCTGTCTTCAAAGCTGCAGAATTTCTAATCTGTTTTCACTTCTGTCACTGATTCTGCTGTGGCTCCTGGCTAATCACACAAACTGTTTTGTAACCTTGTCAGCTCTGTCCATGCTGATAGCATTGCAGCCCTCACTTACTCATAGCCACTTCTCTAATGCCAAAGTCTATGTTTGAGCCCTGGTCTCCAAAACTGAAAGGTTAATCCTCCAAACCCTCCAGCACTCACATCTCTTGAGAAACACCTTTTCTGGCCATTCTCCACTATACTATCACAGTGCTGGGAAGAATGTAGAGAGATGCCCTTTTAAGATGATGACATTAAACCTTAGGTCTAAATTCACTTTACATGACGCAGGTCTTGTTACCGCTCCAGCAGAATTTTCCTATTGATTTCTCTGGGGCCTCTCAAGGCATCCTCCCTTTCTTGGCTTACAAAAAGATTTCAGAACGGGGAAGAGTGGAAAGCTTTCTTGACCTTTCTGACCATTGCTCTCCTCTGAACGTGCTCTCTCTAGGTAACTAGTCACTAGGACAAACTCACCTGGATAAAAGGTCACTGAAATTGTGTACATAACTTATACCATTCTAAATGATTGTGTTTTACTTGGGGACATCATCTGCTGGAGCAGGAGGTTGAAGGTTAGGTCACTGGCCTTTGTCGCAAATTGGCAGTCTCAATGGCCTTGTTTCCAAGAAAGGGTGTCTTGGTGCTAAAGTGAATGGATTGTAATCCTTTGACACATCAATTACACAGATTTTTAAACTACCTCTTATTCTAGAAAGACAAACATTAACTACTTATCCAGCCCCTTTTTATCAGAATGTTTTCACAATTTTAATACAGCACCAATTAAATAAAACTGTTCCTTGGATGGAGGCCAATAACAAACTGGGCATGTGTATGGAAGAGTATTAAAATACCCAAACTGTGCCTGTCAAAGATCCATATAGCACAGCGTCTTTTCTCTGTCAGGAGCCAAAAATTGGACCTTTCAGGAAGAATATAAGATCAGTGTAAGCAGTTAGTGATAATTCCCTGCATCTTCTCTAGCCTCCAACCTCACGTGGCTCAACCTTTCAAGTGCCAGATGTGATTTCTAGATATTTGGTAGTGTTGGCAAACTGCAATAAATAGTGCTGTCATTTCAAAAAAATCCCTAAGACGTTTCATAAGGAACTTCATTACTCTTTTGGGGACTCTTATAACCCCCTCCTCAACTGTCCAGAGTGTCTTGTTGACTTCAGTGGTAGAGAACACAATTTACCTTCCATAAGCAGATGTAGGGCAGAGAAGACAGTGCTGGGATTTGAACCTGCTGCTGTGGGTGGTGTTGATGCTCAGCTGAGTAGGTCACCTCCTTGACAGAGAATTTAAAAAGCCATCCTGGAAATTAGCTATTCATCTTTGCTGTTAAGAGAGTCATGTTCCTCTATGCAATGCAAGGAGATCTGGCAGAATCTTTAGAGGTCATGTACAAAGCAAAGCTAGGATTGACTTTTTCCATTTCCGAAGGTGTTACAGGACAGAAACCAGAGGTCTGGAGGGGATAAAAGCACTGAGTGTATTAAACCTGTCCTCTGAAAAGAAAAACCCAGCAAGTGCTCTTCTTAAACATACTCTGCCTTTCTGTTTCTCTCGCTTTTGGGAATATAGTGTGAGCATCAAATGGATTGAGGGAATGACCCACTATCCTGCAAAGCTGAATATCTGTGCACGTGACCAAAAGCATTTTGAGAATATGCATTTTTCTTTGAAATGTGGATTTGCCCCAGAGTACTGGGCCACAGGTCTGTTATGGTACAGCAATTTCCGTGTTTCCCCTCCTGCTGTTTGCCCATGGTCACGTTCTTTTGGATCTTCACACAGACCAAAGCAAGCTGCCTTTAAAGTCTCTGTAGTTAGTAGTTCTCCCCAGCATCACAAATTTAACTCTATACATAAGGAATGCAGGTTGCCTCTTCAAGCAGGATAAAGCTGCTGCATCCTTAATCTCACGTTACACAGATGCCCGTATCAAAATAAAGACGTGTTTCCCTCTGGTCCTCCTCTTTCAACTTGTAGCGCAAGGGGCCAACAGCGAGGTTAGATCTTGGGGAACTTTAAAAGCCATCATTTCCCTGGAGAGGGCCCTTGGATTTACAAACTCCAGGATTCACACAGCGACTGTTTAATTTCTAAAGTGTTAACTGAAATTTACTACAAATGCAATTCTATGCCAACACATTTTTTTTGTTGTTGTTGTTACTAAGGCAGCTATTCCATAGTTACTATTTTGGTTCCCATGACGACTGCATTGCTACCCGAGTTGGAGATGATAAAATTGCTATGTTGACAGATTCTGATTGACTGTTGATAGCGGTTGGCAGAAGAAAGGAAGCCTTTCCAATAGGTTAATATGTATATTTTCAGGAAGAAAACAAAAAGGCACAAATTAGTTTTTGGTACAGTTAAATTTTACTAGCAGCAGAAATTAAAGTTCATAATAAAAGAACCAGCAGCCCAGAGGCTGCTGCAGAGGGAGGGAGGAAGGGAGGGAGGAAGAAAAGGAGGAAGGGAGGGGAGAATGAGATGATATCTGAATTTCCAGGGGCCTCTGTACCTCGTTGCCTGTTGCCCACTTTAGAGAAAGGGTGGTTGTCAGCAGCCAGGGCATTACCTGTCTAAAGCAGCTGCCCGGTGCAGCTTCCTGAGGTAGGTGATGGAGGAATGAATTGAGCTGAATTGTGCAGGAATCCCCAGCATTTTGGAGGATGATCTACTACCAACTTACTGGGACTCTCTTGAATACTGGGCTTTTGTATGCTAGGGAGCCACAGCCAGAATATCAGAGGGATCAGAATATTGGCTGGTAGCCAGAGCAGCGGCTGGAGCAAGAGAGCTTGGCAATATCAAGAGATGGGAAATGGATCTTGGGTGGGAGGCTGGAGAGGAGCCGCAGTGGGATGGTGACACCTGTCCTTTTGCTTTTTGGCCACACTGCCGCTATGGGCCAGGTTGGTCCTCACTGCACTGGTCTCTTGAAGCGATGCAGACACTGTACAAGTGTGTGGAGGGAGTCTTTTGTGTCTGGCAGCTGTGGTGAAGAAATTATGGCAGGTTTTTGATGCATACAATTGTTCTGGGAGCCCTGAGAAGGTTTGCAGTGGAGCAGCTGCAGTCCCCAGTTAGCTAGGGACAGTCCTACAGTGGAGACTGCCCTCTGGCATTCTCCAAAAAGCTCTCCAGGCACAATCTTGTCACAGAGCCTAGATGTTGCATGTGACTCAAATTACTGTTCAGTAATATGGGGATTGCCTGAATCGTGGCATTTTCCCCTTTTTCCCCTCTCAAGTGTGATTATGGAAATGTACTTACTCTCAACATCAGGATGGCCAAACGGATGGGAGGGATTTGGTGTCCAAACTGAGCCAGAAGAAAGGAGGCAAAGTGTGCTCTGTGAGATGTGACTTGCACAGGGAACTTTTCCCCCATTTAATGCTTAAAATTACCTGGTCATCACCAGGACAAGGATCACGCACCTAGAGTGCCTGCCTCTGAGCTGTGGTGCACCCAGCACACTAGCAAACATTTGGGCTATTAAAGAGCCCAGGTACTCATGGCAACACCAGGGATGGGGCTGGTGACAAGGTCAGTGCCATCATATTAACAGCGAAATGGGAGAGGATGGAAGGATGGTGAGGAGAAACGGAAGGGAAGGTGGAAAAGGTTGTTGTCTGCCTGAAGAACACCTTTCCATGAGTACAGTGCCTGGTGCAGCCAAGTTTTTGGTTCTTGCCTGGCACTCCTGGGTGCTACCACATTAAAAAAGAGTCGGGAAAAGGGTGGTCTCGGTGGCTATTCCTCACACGTCCTGGGCATGGTAACACTGGCTACTGCTGGCCTGTCACTCAGAAAACTTTCCCAGTGTTGATCCCAGTATTTACCAGCATCTGTCAAGAGTTTGGAAATGACCATATTCCAACATGCATTCAATGTCTGGCCTCCTTGTTCCTTACAAGGGGGAGTTTTGATTATTGTTCTATTTTCTTTTTTTGGTAAATGCTACAGTGCTTTACTGCCTGCCGCTTCCAATCTCTTCCTAACCGCCCTGCAATCTCCTTGGCAGTGACTGTAATTTACTGTGAATTAACCTAGTCACCAGGGAGCTCCTAATGGCCGTTCTACAGGTTCGCAGATTATCTTAAGCAACTGATATTTAGTGCAGAAAGAAGGAAAACTTCTGAAAGATTTAGTAAATGTCATGAAAAGTCTATTACAGAGCTTGGGGCTTTTTTTTTTCCTCCCTTTTTTTTTTCCCAGTGCTGCTTGGCTTTCCCCATTCCAGGCAGAGGCCAGCCTAGGCACATACCGAATCCTTGTGGGGAAAGGAGCATGGAGATAAAATGGAGGGAAGCGAATGTGACAGAGCAGAGGGAAGATGCCAGTTTCTCTCTCGCAGAGCGTGGCAGCACAAAGAGGAGGTATATGTTGCCTGCTGAGGCTCCCCCTGCACAAAGATGCCTTGTTGTTCTTTATCTTGCTCATGTTACTTAACAGCAGGGCTGGTTTGTACAAACCCAGATTAGAGCAGATAAGAAAATGAAGCTCTGAATTATTCAGCTGGGGAGGGAGGAAGTGACTGGGGTTACTGGATAAAGCTATGGCCTCCAGTGGAGCTGCCTATCCCTTGGGTTTTATATCTAAATCTATTTGCTCTGCTTAAGCCTGTTTTCTTGTTGTGGAAGAATTAGGATGATTTATTTTATTTACAAAGAGGCCCCTTTCATAGCAGCTGCAGAAAATGGGAGTAAAAAGGACCTCACGAGATCTGCTGGTCCATCCTCCTACCCCAGTGGTATTTGTTAGAGCTGGGTCTCTACGCAGACATGTACCACACCAGAAACTCCCCAGGCAAGGTGAGCTGTGCCAACATGTCCCTCTGGTGTTTCCCCTTCTGAGGCTTGTGAGACCCCTGTCAAAGCCTCCTTAAATCCTTTTCTGTTGGACCTCCCAGGCCTCCCAAACCCTGTTTTGGGAGCTGCTCTAGTTCAGGGAGAACACTTGCTGCTCATCCCTTGTTTTAGTTAGGTTGGAGACTACTTGTTTGGTACGTCTCGGAGTTGGGTTTGGCAGGGCAGCAGGAAAGACAGGACACCACTTGCCCAAGAAGGGGCTCTTGCATCTCTTCTTGCATGTCTCTGCTGGTGCTTCGGAAAGAGAGGCGGCGATGCGGAATAGACCGGGGGTTTCTCCTCTTTGTTTCGCTGCTCTTT
This sequence comes from Pygoscelis adeliae, assembly GCF_000699105.1. NCBI lineage: Eukaryota > Metazoa > Chordata > Aves > Sphenisciformes > Spheniscidae > Pygoscelis > Pygoscelis adeliae. The sequence goes on along the minus strand of NW_008825433.1, from coordinate 4,604,425 downwards.
GCTCCCTTCCCAGTCAGTGTGGGATAATTACTGTTGTGGTGCCGAACCAGAGTGCTCTCTGCAATGGATAATTACCAGCACTGCTGCTTTCTCTGAGGGCTGCTGCTCTATGTGTCTTCCCAAAGAGTAAGCACGACTTCTTCCATCTCCACACTAGTTAGGTAACACGGTGATTGTAGGTGTCCTGACCTCCTAGAGAAGCCTTTCCTGTTCCTAGGACTGGGAACATCATCTACAACCCCTGTACGGCCACAGCAGACAAAGCTTTCAACTGTTGTTTTCACTGCTGTTATTTTATGTGGGATAGCTTGGATTGCCTGGATTACTTTTACTATAACTACACCCATCTAGGGAGGAACAGAAATCCAGAGGCAACAGAGACCTGCTGCTGCTGGGCTTGCTTGCAGGGTGTAATTACATCATAAGTTTCCTTTGCTCACAAAGCTGACTTAAGAAATTCCTGCCCTTGTACCTCATTTTGCAGCTCTCTCAGTTGCCCTGATATCACTGATTGTAGGGCTGTGCTGTGCACTGTTAAGAAGATCGAGGTTAGCTTCTCCAGCCCTTTTCTGGAAGGATTATTTTTAATGTGTCTTTTTGTTTGTTGCTGAACACACCACATTGTGCAACTACCCCTTCAACAGCAAGGGAGTCGATTCTGCTCCCGTTCAGATGAAAGGGTGTTCAGTGCTTTGATACTTCTTCAGATGCTAAATGCTGGGCTGGCACCCCTGTTCAGAAATGATGCACAAGGGGCAGAAAGGGAGAATCCTGATTGCCCATCCCTCAGCTGTGCTTTGCCCTGCTCGTGCACGAAGCTCATCACCCATCCCAGGCTATGACCTTATCCAATCTCCCAGCTGCAGAATGACTGATCTAGCAGAGACCTGACCAAGAAACCTGCCTATGGAAATTTGAGGCTTTTTGGCGAGCAACCATAGTGCTCATGCAACTTAGGATGTACCCTTAGGGTCATGGTTAAACATTACCTGAGTTCGTTGCTTTCGGACTCTCGATGCTTCCTTTAAATGCAAGGATCAGTGCCACCTTCCTGACACACGGTGCTGTCTTACACCGCTGTGACTGTTTCCCTCCAGGAGCAGCCACCATTCCCTTTTCAGCACAGCAACCAATTCCTGTACCCAGGTTTGTTGAAGTCCCTTTAGGATCAGAGGCAGTTACAATGTCTGAAACTCGTTATTACAGAGGCAGCCCCCAGCAAAGCCCGATATTCCTCACACTCCCTCCAGTTCAAAGTTTACTGTATGGCCTCCAAACTCCTGTGCGAGGAAACTGTGCTCTCAGCACCATCATCCATCTCCTTTTTGACATTGGAAGTCAGGCCAGAGCTTAATGGGTTGAAACACAACTCCTGCTCTCCAGCATCAGCTCTTCAGGGCCTGTTAGAGCCCTCAATCCACACATTGGAAAAGCATTGGCTTTCACTGCTTTTTTTCTTCCTCATCAGACACAAATTAATGACCTTCAAGCAGTGCAGTGATACCGCCTTGAGCCCTCTACTCAGCCAAGCCACTTTGCTCTCAGGTGCAGAGCTCATCGGATACAAATATTTTCAAGGTTCCTGGGGGCTATCGTGTTTGCCAGGACCCGGGCTCCAAGCCCTCCCTCTGCACCCCAGCTGAATTACCCCATTGATTAATAGTACAACTTGTGGTCCTCTTGCTGCTTGAAATAGGAGCTCGAGCCCCCGCCACTGAACAGGGGAGTGGGATATGTGAAAAGCTGAAATGTCAGCACATCACAGTGGCCATTAATCATAAAGCTGCTTTAAGAAAAAGTAAGGAAACAAGAAAAAGGATTTATCAGAAATATCAAGGAGCCAATTTAATTGAGGCAAATACATGCGCAGCGGCTGCTTTTTAACTTTACCCACGTCTCAATTAGACAGGGTTGGAATTCTCTTTGTTTCTGCTTTTGAAAAGTCTAAAACTCTGCAGGTTTGATCAATGGTGAGGGACAGAGAGGAAATGAGCAGGAGACGAAAGGGCCGAGTTCCCCTAGAAGCTGTCATGGTAATTTATGGTCCTGCCTGATTAAAACTTTTAACTAGTCAAATATGAGCTAGGAAATAGCAAAAGCAAAGCGAGCCCTGGAGGAACGATCCCAACCAAAGAAGTCTTCTGGGAAGCACAACCTGGCATGAGCGGCTTCTTGCCTGGGAGCTCAGGAAGAGTCACTCTTGACTCCTGCTTATCCCTTGGCTTGCTGTGGACAGATCTTGCTCTGGAAGAACCAAGTGCTGTGATTTTTTTTTGGTCAGGTCTGCTTCAGCTGGCGACAGCGATCCCTCTGCTCAGGATATGTTGGCCAAGGTGGCTGGAGGGAGATGTGACCAGCCTCAGCAAGAGGAAGTTACAGGAAGAAGACAAGCACATGGCATCATTCAGGGCTCTGCTTCTGGCCTGTCCTCCAAAGTAAGCAGCAGCAATCTGTGTCAGTACCCCACTATGGAAAACTTACCTGCTGCGGGAAATGGCACTGGTATTTTGGTGTGTCTGTGTTTGTGGGGAACAGCCACTCTCTGCCCTTTGAATCCGTGCTCAACAAAAGAGTCAGCAAGACCTGGAGGAACTGTACAGCTAGCGATATCTTTAATCCCTGACAAATGCCACAGCTTTTCTCTCTAGGACAAACGGTACCAGTGTCCTGGACCAATTCTAATCCACTCACCTCATTTAGCTGTTTTCACATTTTCTGGCTGGAAAATGTGCAGTGCTCCACTAGCTTCTGAACTATGTCTGACCCCTCTCTTTGATGAAAAATGTGTGACAGTAAGGAGCAATGGATGTTTGCAGAATGAGAAGACCACCAGTTGGACACCAGAAAGCTGTTTTCTGTAGGGGGAGCCTGAAGCCAACTGTCAATTTATTTTAGAGCAGAAATCCATGAGAGGAGAGAGTCAGTGGGGTCTCCTGGTCTGTTACCCACACCATTGACATTCACATGGTCCTGCCTTTCACCCCAAATGCTGTGTCACCCAGTGACAGTAACTCTGTGGTGAGAGGACGTTATTGCAAAGCATTGGCCAGTGTGTTTGCACTTTGCACATCTCTCTAATGTACCAGAGACCTCAGACAAAGCCTCTTTTTTGGCTGGAGGCTGCCTCCTACAAACTTCATGTCCTTTCACCCTTGCTGGGTTGGGAAACTCCCTTCTTCCCTCCTTCCTCCTTCAGCATCCCAGAAACCCTTCCCTGACTTTTTCCACGATGCTCTAAGGGAGAGGCAATCAGGTGAAAGCTGATTCCCCTTTGCCCACCTACTGGTTTTCCCAGCAGTTTCAGAGTCCCACCCGGAATTAGATGGGCAGGAGGTACCATAGTCAGAGCAAAGGCACAAGGGTCGTAGAGGTTGTCCCTTCTCTGGTCCTCAAAGCA
>NW_008825433.1:4544373-4600766 GCF_000699105.1 Pygoscelis adeliae | reverse complement strand
TCCCGCCTCTCGTGGTCTCAAAGGGCCCGGGGGGGGGGGGTGGGGGGCCTTGGGACATGCCAGCATTCAGCCACTGGCCTGGTGCAGGTCGCAGGGTTTCACTCAGCGCAATTTCTTCAAGCCAGAAAGTTTCTCTGGAGCTCAGTGTGGGTCCAAGGGAGGGGGCACTGCTGTCCTCCTCTCACCGTACCAATTTATTTGGAGGATAAATGCACAGAGCAACTTGGGAGCCTTTGTGGATCTTGGTCATAAAACCAAAATGCCTCCTAGCTGTGCTGGTCCATCCGTGAGCAGTGCGAGGAGAGGCTGAATAGACACCCTGAAAGAAAAAGATGTTTTTTGTGGAGGCTGGTAGTTGTTAGGGAAACCTGTTGCTGAGCAGTTGCTGTTCTCTGACTCTTGGCAGCTGCGCTACCTCCTCCTCCAAGCCCAGGAGTCACAACTATCACTTTGCACCCATAGGCATAGCGGAGGAGGTCAGAGGGGAGCGCTGCTGATGGCGGTGGCTACCTCCATGTAAGCTGGGTATACACCGAAACTACAGTCATCTTCCCAGTTTTAATAGGGGAGGTGCCTTGCTGCCGGCAGCATTTGTCAGGGGTTAAAAAAGTAAAACTATACCATTGCTCGCAGTCCTGTTCATCTTCCAGCAGATTCTCTTTTCAGTTGGAAAAACAGTGGCCTCCCTCCCCAAATTATCCAACATTTGAGCTGACATTTGATCCAACGCAGTTAATACATAAATCCTAGCATGACTGGCAGCTACAGATGGGTGAACCAAGAAATTGCTTGACATATTTGCTTACACCGAGTATGAAACTGGTTATCTTGTACAGGAGGGATAACTCTAAATTATCAATAATCCATTGGATCTTGGCGGTACTTGAAACAAATCTGAAAAGATTTGCCAAAACACAGGGATAGCCATGTATATATACTTACAGTTTTATACACATATGTATACAGTGTCACTGAAGGTGTTACCTGCGTGTTGCCTATTTTTCTCACAAGTCTAGACCCACATTAATTCACCCACGTGTGACCTCTTCGCGCATTCACATCCCTGAGAGCTGTCCACAGCCACAAGCTGGTAGAGGGTTATTTCTCAAATGTATCTGTCAAGGTCACATTTTCCTCCCTGCCTTCCTACTTCCCTCCCTCCTTGACCATGGGATTTCTCCTTCTCTCCCCCTTCCCAAGTACCTTGCTCAAAGCCTTGGAGGGGCCAGCACTGTTCTGTGCTGTAGAGGAACATTTTGGACCCGATTCTCATTTACACTACAACAGATTTTACAGCACTTTGGCAGTGGGAAGAAACCATGAGATGAATATAGATCACTCCAATTTAAAGCTCCTTTATATTATATAAGGGAACACCATGAAAATGGAAATTGGGTCCCCTATTTTTAAAGCCTGTCGGCAGGTGTCTATAAAACTAGGAAAGATACTTTTATTGCCTGGGCAATGGGAAATTACGTCCTTCCCCGGGGGAGGTGACACTGTGTTCCTCTTGGTTGTGCTGTGGGCCAAGTAAGGAGCAAAATGCCCCAAAAGAGATCTCTGAGTGGCAAATTGCAGGGCAAGACTGGACGCTACCTACCTGTCAGAGGATGGGGTCTGTGGGTAAGGCTATGTGACTGGGCTCAGTCCTGATGAGAATGGCAGGTGCACTAGCTGTGATTTGTACCCAATGTCCTCCGGCCATTTCACATGGGCAAGGACAGGACAGGACAGGGGAACTCATCACATCTTGGCTTTTCTGATCACCCCCATCCCCATTTCCTATCCCTGCTTACTGCCATGCAGCATGCGGTGCCAGCGGCCACGGCTGCCCAGAAGTGAAGCATCTCCACCGAGCATCCCCCTCGCTGGCAGCAATCCCCAGGGACTAGTGCGCTGATGCTCTGCAGTGTGGTGGTGGTGGTGCACTGTGGAGTCGGCTCTGCTCAGCAGGACGGTCCCCCTCCACTTTGCCTTGCTGTCCTCTCCCTCTGAAACAGGATTTCTGCTGTCCCTGCTTGTTAAGTGGCCTTTGCTGACTGTCCTCTGGATTTTATCAACCCAAGCACTGAAGCAAACCCCCCTGGCTCCAGCTGCAGGAAAGCTGCACAGCAGCAGCAGTGAGAGCTATCTGACTGCCTCGTTGCTCCCTGCAGGAGCCTGAATGTCACCCACGAGTACTGATCCCCGCTTGGGGGAACGGAGATTTATTTTGTTCTTCGCATCTCTGGTAGTGGGAACGCTGGGCTTGGAGACTGGTTTCCTGCAGCTCCTCAGTTTTAGGGCAAACTGCAGGGGAAGAGGTCTCCATCCATCTCCATCCAGCACTGCTCCCAGCAGTCGGTGTGGGTCTGTGTACATGGGGCTAACTCAGAGACTGGAGGGCAATTCCTGCAGCCCCATAAACAGAGAGAACTGAAAGAGGATGTGACAAGTGGACAGAGACGCAGAGGATGGGAAACTGCTAACCTGAACAAAGCCAATAATCTGTTTCCTAAAGATGCGTGTGCCATCATGGGTGAGGAGCAGGGAGAGATAATTTAAACCATTCAATGACATTGCTGTGTCTTCACTTAAGGGAAGGAAAAAAGTGAGCTTTCTGGTACAGAGAGCTCTGTGAAACCCCTCCAGCATGCAGGAAGGTGGTGAAGCAAAGCAAAGAACAGCTGGAAATGTGATAGGAGATCAACTATGTGGCAATGCTATGATATTGCTAGATGGCTTGCTTTTACCTGCAATACTGTACTCAGCCCTGGAGATCTGTTCAGAAAAGGGGTAGGAGAAGTAAAAGGAACTGGTAACCAGACAGAAAAGACTTGGAAAAGGAGTGGAAAACACTGGATCTCTTTATCAAACAGAAGAGATAAATAGCAAGGGACATGGTAGACAAGAGTAAAACAATAGATGGGTTAGAGAAGGTATGCTGGATGCTCCTAATTACTTTCTTTCATGGAGGTGAGTCATTAAATTGAAAAACTGCATGTAAAAAGCTTGGAAATTGTTTTTGTCTAATACGTAGTTCCAGGTCTGTGGAACTCCTTGCTGTCAGAAATTAATGTGTCCAAAAACCAGAATGGGGCCAAAATAAAAAATTAGGCATGAATACGGATAATGGAATACCCTTAATTTTATTAGATGGACAATAAATCCCCATGCTTCATGGCAGAAGCCAGTTTCCTTGAGATGGGTGGTGGAGAAAGTTTCCCCAAAGGACACATGCTTTTATAAATTTACGGTGCAGAGGTTTTTTCATTGTCCTCTGGAAGCCTCAGTAAGGACATGACCACAGCACCAGTTCAAGATCCTGCTCATCCCCATGTTTCAAGTCAGAGATCCAAGTGTGAGAGTCTCCAGACCCCACTTGTTAACTGCACACTGTCCATTTGCCCCGTGGTGATGGATCAGAAGAATGGTGGCTTTTCCTTCCTTCCTTCCTTCCTCTGGATTTCCTCCTTCCCAGCTGGACAGGGGGCTCTGCACACACCGGCTGTGCAAGCAGAAGAAGGTGTCTCCCAGTCATGATGATGAATAGCCATAGGTGCAATCACTTTGGCAACTCCAAGCTCATCCCTCTACCATTAACAAGGTAGTTACACATCACCTAAGACATGACCGGTGGGCAGCGCAAAGCAGGATTTGGCCTGGGTAATGTAACATCTATTCCACAGGCTTTGAGCTTGTGTAGTCCTCGTGGGGGCTACTGTAGGGGAGTGTGGTGCCCTTTCTGTTATGCTGAGGCTGTCAAGAATCCACTCAAGCGATGTAGTCAAGTTTATTGGAAAATCAGTGCAGGAAATCAGCTCGCAGGTCGTCTTTAAAGGTGGATAAGCCTCATTCCCCTTCTCCCTTTTCCACTGTTGGAAATGGAAACTGGCAGACTCGCAAGCGAGCCTGTCCTCATGTCCTCCCCTCGGGCTCCCCGTCTGTGGAGCAGAGATATTTACTTACTGGTGAGTGCAGTTCCCCGAGCGAAAGAAGCCATCGAGCCACAGTGCTCATGCCCCTGATTCTGGGCAAACAGGCAGGTGGCAGCTGGCCAGCAAACCTGCAGAGACTGTTTGAAATGGCCCAGCCCAGTAGCCTGACTGGCTGCAGGCTGAAGTCCTCACAGGTCTCGGCTGGAGATTAGAGGAGCCAAACTGCTACGAAAGTCAGGACCAGTGTTAAGCGCAGTGCCTTCAAAACCTCCAGGACTTGTTCTGGGAATAGCTGCATGGGCAGACCTGCCAGGTGCCCTGCAAAACCACGGACAGTGCAACCGTTTGGGTTGGGGTCCACATCCATGGCCAGGGTCCGGCATCCCAGCCTTGAGCTGAGGAGGGACCTCCCCGGCCAAAGGCAGTGGCCACGGCTCTCCCCTCCTTTGGCAGAAGTGCAGCATTGCCATTCAGACGGAGTCACTCCTGAGGTCCCCCCCCAGCACTGAGGGGGCAAGTGGGGCTACCGGGGGGCTTACCTCATCTCAGGGGCCAAGGCAAGCAGCAAGTGGGCATGTAGTGCGCTGTGCCTGGCCTGACCAGGGTTATTGCAGAGCGGTGTGCGGTTATTATTCCATCACCTGTGCAGCTCCAGCTCGGTGGCTCATTAGCAGGTAGGATATATTAGTAACTGTCAAACAATTGGAGAGCTACCTTGTTGGATGAATGGATGAAAACACATTAACTCCCACAAAAGGGGGAGAGGCGGTGATTAGCTGGTGAGATGACAATATGAAATGTCAGAGGCACAGACAGTAAGCACAACTGTTCATTATTATATTAACAGCTTTAATTTTCTGCCTTTAAACACCAGTTTCCTGTCAGTTCAATCAGATTGTGTGTGTGTTTAATTTAGATCAATATACTGCTGCGTCTGGAGTTTTCCTCACACATCCTCTGCGAGGCAAGAAGCGGGCCAGCCAGCGGGAGCATCTTTTCTTATTGTCCTTGAGGTGAAAGGCAGTTTGTGAAGATGGTATTTAGGTGATGCATATCCTCAAGTTAGATGAGTGTAACCTGCAGTGATTTGTGAAATTCCTGCAGAGTGGGGTGGGGAAGAGGTGAAGGCACAGGAAGGTCTTGAAGAGGCAGCCAGAATAAACAGCACATTGCAATATTTTTAGCGAATTATCTTACAGACCGCAGAAAATAAGGGGAGGAAGAGAGGGAGGGAGAGAGAGACTCATGCCAGGAATGGCTGAAGGCCTGATTCTGATTGTGGTGACACCACTTTTAAGTCTGAAGTTGCTCAGATGGTGTTAATGCTGCCTTGATGCCTGTAAAAGTGAGATCAGGATTTGGGCTGGATGCTCAGTGCCAGAGAACAGCGCATCTAGGAATGGGATTTCCCTGGTTTCTCCTGCACAAGCAAGTAACAGCATATTGACCTGATAGGCAAGAGGAAGGGCAGCCCAAGAGAGCACGGGGCTTCCTGCACTGGATTTGCCCAATGTCAGTGGACTTTCACCTTGCCTGGAGCCAAGTGCCAGCATCTCTCTCATGTTCATCCTTCCTGCTCTGCAGACAAAAGGGTGCCCTTTCTCCTTACCAGGGCAGGAGGATATGCAGCTTTCACTGGTATTTGGACCTTGTTGAGTGCTCATGACAGGGCGACACTAAAACAGATTCCTGAGCACCTTTCCCCCTCTTTCAGCTTTGGCCCAGCATTTCTGTACCTAGTTGCTCATACATCACTTAGAGTATTTTTCTCCTGGTGAAGTCAATGGGCTAATACAGTATGACTCAAGAAGCTTTATTTTTAGTAGGTAGTCATGGTTTTTTTTGCTTTATTGTCTTTTATAGCTCTGATCACCGCAAGGTCTTTCCTCATCCTGCTGATACTCCTGGATCATCAAGTTTTCTCTGTGAGCTCAAATATTTTACATTGGCTTCTCATCTCCTTTGGTCCTGGCCCCTGGAAGCTCTGCTGCTCCATCCTCATCTCCTAGAGAGGGAGGAAGCTCTCTGCTGTGGGATGACTCCGACCTCCAAGCCCTCCATTTCTGACCCAGTCTGCTGTCCTTGCCCTGGAGAGAGGGATGAACCTCTGACGAAGGGCTCCTTTCCCCTCCGTCCTGATCCTATTAGAATAGGCTTCCGGGCGTAAGAAGAGATGGTGTCCTGCCAGCCACGCATCTCCAGGAAGACCAGTGTGAGAATAACCAAACAAGGGATCCCAGACCAGTGGAGGTGGAAGGGGGTGACCCACTAACCTTGCCAGGAAACATAAGCAACGCTGCTGCAGCATCATCCCTGGCACATAGCAAGTACCAAGGGGATGCCATTAAGTCTTTGCCTGCCATGGAGGTGTGCAGAAATGGCAGTGCTGGGGCTGGCACTCGCCCAGCAACTCCAGGCAAATGTGGCAAGGAGTGCAAACAGAAGCCCCAGTGCCTGAGGCTGGGTGCCAAAACCTGGATGTTGGGTTTAAGATGAAAGCCTGGGGTCCCTAGAAATGTAATAATAGCCATCATGCATTACGGAGCACAGGAACTGTCATGTTAGATTAAACAAATGGTTCATCTAGCTCAGAGCTAGACTCCCTGGCAGTGGTCAGCAGCACAAATTCAGCCTGCAGAAATGGCCAAAACAAAGTGCTGGGCCAGGATCCAGAGCCGGGCAGTGATCTGATTTTCAGTTGCTGGATATTTGGTTGATACTCTGATGTCATATGTCATCTAAAAAGCCCTTCCTTATTCACATCTCTGGGACCTACCGCTCCTCCTCCTCCATTTCCCTGAGGTATCAGCAATTATAAGGCAATATCAGCACCTGAAGGCTGCAAAAGAAGAGCCAAGTGGCTGGTAGCACTCTCTGCCCGGGGAGTGGTGTTTGGTGCCAGCTTTTAAGAACCTGACTCATGGTGGAGCTGAGTTTCGTTACTATCCAGGTTAGGGAAATTTAGATGCAGGGTTTAATCTCCCATCCCTTCTTCCTATAACACACACAACTGTAGGTAAAAAAATCTCCCTGGATATCTAGGCATCCCTCCTGCCCTGCCTTGAAGCTCTGGCTGGACAGTAATTCCTACAGCGAGCTGCCTTCCGCATTTCTTCGATCGTGGGTTCCTCCCTTCCCTTTTAAAGTTAACAAAGTACCTGAGCCTGCACATGCGTTAACTTCCCATCCGGAGCATAACCCTTTCTGCTTTCCAGGCTGGAACATAAACATTACATCGAAATGTCCAATGGGTAAAGAATGAACAATCACTTTCTTAATTTTTTTTTAAAGGCACTTTAGGGCTTTTATCAGCAAAGCATCGTGTCCATTAAGAAACAAATTAAGTCATTCTGCAGGCAAGCTAAGTGCTGTGCCCATGCCAGAATTAATACTGCCTCTTTCCACCGGGGATGTTTAAGGGTCCCTCCCCCATGCCCTGGGATTACAGCTACTTTTAGTTCATAGAGGGAGGATTAATCAGTGGAGCTCCTTTGCAGAGCTCCTGAAATAGAAATCACAAATCAGGGAGACTGGAAGGAGCCTGGGAAGTGACAAATGTGAAACTATGTTGCACTTTGTTTGTCGTCTGTGCAGGGAGGATGACTGCGGTGACTTAGAGGTGCTCGCCTGATGCGGGGTGCAGCTAGCTCCTTCGGAAGGAGACCTGGAGTTTGGGGGGCTGGAAGGGCAGGGCAGGGAGGGCAGAGGGACAGCTGCGAACTTCAGCACCTAAACAAGGAGTTGTGAGACTTGATAGGGCTGTGTGTAGGAGGAGATAGAGGCAAGAGGTGAAACCACCACGTTGTTCTCTGCCGTCAGGAGTGGAGATCCTAATGCTGGTGTGAGACCAGAAGCTGTAACTTCCATTTTCTTTTGGGGTTTTCTTGACACGGTGCCCCAAATCAAACTTTTCTAGATCCCTTTTCCTCACACCCATAGATGCTGATTCTCAGTCTGTCCCACTAAACTTAAGACCAGAGTGTAAGGTGGTCTGCCTTGTTAGTATTACCTGCCTACACTTGGACCCATTTAACTTTGTCAGAAGGGTTTCGATATTTCATCCCCAGCCCACCCCCTGGTGATGTCGCAGCTGTCCAGATGTAATACAGGTGTGCAGAGAAGGAAGAATTAATGCAGTTAATTTTCATGTAAGCGGTACCATTGTAAGTCCCTTTATACCAGTTAAAGTGTGACTATGGAGGAGGAGGGAATACTACTTTAATTACATTGGCTTTGAAGCTAATATAGTTAAGTCAGTATGAAAAATTATGCGCAGACTATCCCTAAGGGTCTAAATTGAAACAATTCCTATTGAAAAAAAAGTCTAATAGAGAAACCATTGACAAGATGGTGTAAAAAAGGATAAACCTTCTCCCAGCTTCCCAGTCAGTACATTTTGCCCAGCTAAAGCTGTTGTATGTGGCTATGCTGTGGGGCTGAAGGTCTCTGATAGCCTAGCTGAAGGGAAGACAGCTTGACAGAGCCTATCTTGGAACTTTATTTTGGTTCCCCTGGGGTATTACTTAGAGCAGGATGAGGTGATAGCCTGACCCCTGAAAGAAAAGGTGCACCACCGCTTCACAAAGATGCCTGAGACTGCTAACTGGGACTCGTGACACTGTCAAGAACGTCAAACAATTGCTGCTCATGATCTTTACCTGACCATGTCTGGGGCCCCAGCATTTGCCCCATCAGAGCACCGGAGGAGTTTTGCATTAGCTGTTGGGTTTCCCCACAAACTTACGAACTTCTCTCAGAAAATCAGATGCAAAAAATATCCCCAAATGATTCCTCATCCTTGTTTTCTTCAATGCAAAGTAGAAAAAAAAAATTGGTGGGAGTTGCCCTCAGTTTCTAACAGTCTCAACTGCTTATATCACCAGATGCATTAATTTAACACCCTTGTCTGGGGCAAAAAGGTGTGTTCAAAACGCCTCCCTTCCCCCAGGGATGGTTTATGCACAGAACCAAAACACCCCCAGGTTTGTGTCGAAGGCCGGGCACAATTCCACCCTCAGTCTAAGTGCAGGAGAGAGCAGATGCTTTTCCTAGCTTTGGCTGTCAGGGGACTGCATATATCCTGATGTGCTCTGCCAGCTGCATGACCCGCATCCGTCCAGCTGAACGGGTCAGCATGGAAAGCTGCAGCAGTCCCTGCCTGGACTCCCGTTGCCAGCGTCCCCCCAGCACCTCCCATTGCCTGGAAGTTACAGTGGAGTCTAGCTAGCAAAATCTTCAGTTGTGCATGGGGAAAGATGGCATCTTTCTCCTCCCCTGTACCTCAGCTATTTACAGCAGGTACTAAGTCACGGGCACATGTGATCCCAGATACAGACTCTCTTGCGCAAAACTCATGGCACAAATACAGAAGCTTCATTATTTTCTTTGCCCTGTCTCTCTTTTAGGCAGCTGAGTTTTTTTAAACTGTGCACATTCAGGCTGGTACCTTCTGCACATCGCTCCAGGGAGACCCGAGTGTACCATGCCTCAGAGCCGCCCTGCTTTTGACCATTTTTTCCTTGCTGCGAGGGATGTTCTTCTGCCAGAGGAGCTTCAGAAAATGCTTCCCCCAGTCTCCAAGGCAGTCAAATACGGGGACAGGAGGGGAGGGCTTTCTTTCCAGCCTGCACGTAAAGATATTAATCAGGGGGCTGGTCCCCTGCTGCCAGGGCCACATGACCGTCCTCTTACACTTCTCAATCTGTTAGACAGCTGTCATCCAACTCAGACCCCAAATATCCATCTTACTTCTGAGGTATCATCTTCGAAACAGCTTGTCACGCTGCCTTGGGCACTAGGAAAAATGTCCCCCCCACATCAAAAGTCAGACACCAAACTCTCCCACCCTGGAAAGCCAGCACCAGTGTTTGACCTTTGAAGATTTGCTGCCTTTCTGCTTTGCAGCTGGGGACTTGGAGAGAGGGGTGAGAAGGGAAAGGGGGGCAGAGGAGTGGCGCTGCAGCTCAGCTCAGCCGGCCACTCTGTGGAGCTGCTTTTATTTAGGAGCCCTGAAGTATGGTTTTCGCTACGTCCTGCCCTCACTGGCAGGGGAACGTCCATCTGCTTTTGTAAATAGCTGGAGGAACAGTAAATATTTATTTTTTCTACTGTCTGAGAACAGGAAAAAATCTTGATTTGATGTTCACTTCTTAAAAGGGTGGTATTGGGGGAGGGCCCTCGTGGGAGTCAAACATGGAAAATACGAATTTCCATATGGGAATCTGAGCTCAAACATCAGCTTGTACAGACAGGAGGAAAGACTGGTGGCTTATATGGCAAGGAAGAGAGTTAGAGGGGGGACAGGAGGTGAATGCGGTGTCACAGCATGTCGTACAGTTAATGATTATGAGCAGACAGATCGCCAAGATCCCTACGATCTCCACTTGATCATCTTAGGACACCGTGTGCAAAGAAGGAAATGACCACGCAGAGAGGAGAAGGCAGCACCTCTGAAACACACAGCCCCATCCAAGAGCGCGGGCAGTGTGTGTCCCAGTGGCTGGCACTGCCCGGAGATGAATAGCCATAGAGCATATTGCCGTCCTACTGCAGAAAGACCGAGCTGGGGACTGTCCAGCTCTGTTCAGAGCACCCTCCAAACCTTATCACAGAACCACAGCATCTAAACCAGCCTGATCATTTTGAATATTGCATTGCAGGTGAGGCCTTCTGCATTGTATTGCATTTCTGGCTCTGCTTCCTGATGAGTTTATGTCACCTCCTCTTCCTCCTCCACTCCTTCCCTACGTACCCCTTTGCAGCGCTGTGGGGCGCTGCTGTGGGTGGAGAGCTTTTGGAAGCTCCTGGGTGTTGCAATTCCTACCTACCGGAGAAGAGAGGAAAATCCCAGCAGAGAAAGTTTTCTGAGGCCAAGGGAAACAGCGTCTCCTCGTCGGCTCCCCACACTCAGCAGCGATGCATGCCTGGGAGCACGGGGTATGTTTATTACCCACTATTTGCACAATCTAGGAGATTTGTTTGCGCCACAACAAAAAGTGGGGTCAGGCCCAAGAGCATGGGAGCTGTGATCTATGGATGCATGCTCAGCTGCTGGGATTAGAGGTGCCTTGTCCTCAGCAACTTTAAGCAGAGAGTTCAAAAGCAGAGTTCAAAAGCAGAGACACGTGAGACACTAAAGCAGCTACTCTCCAGAGCAACTGGCTTCAACTTGGCTGTCCCTGCAGGGAGTATAAGGAGTGTCCTATGCAAATGTGCCAGGACAAAGGACCTGGGTTGGCTTGACCCTTGATTAGAGTGGACTGGTGGTAATAAAAAGAGTATTTTAATTTTTATAATGCTATAAATATACATGATGCTATGCTATTTAAAAATGCATTTGTAAGTTTTACAGAGTTTGAAGCAAAGGTTTCCAGGAAAAGACCCCTGTTGGTACCAGTGCTGACCCTCACGGTCCAGAGCGAGTGCAGCGTGGGTTGTGCTTGACAGCTTCCCGGGAGGGAAGGTTGTGCTTCGTAAGTAATATCAGTGGTTTTTAAGGGAGCATTTGTTTGAAGACCAGCTGTACTTTGAATTAAAGTTGGAAAGATGCAACACAGCAGCGGCAGGCTTGTGAAAGCAATGTAGGCAAATACAGCTTTAAATGAGGTTCATAGCCCTGAGTCCTGACCTGCTGGTGGTGGTGGCCCCACTGGCGGTTTGAGTAGCCCGGGCACCCGGATCAGCCACCCCAGTCTTACACAGCATTGGCTAAATACAGGGACCTGATGGGCTCATTTTGATGCTATACTGCATGTTCCCATTTCAAGATAACCGATGACTATGTTAAATAATATGATCCCCTGGTACTAAACCTTATTGCACCTCACTAACGGTGTTTTACCATAATGAAAATTGGCCATTTATTCCTCTTCATTTTCTTTTGCTTTCTAGCCTCGCTCAGGTTTATGATGTTGCTTTGCCTCTGGCTGCTTAGTTTATGCAATTCTGTCTTAAGAAAGACTTCGTCAAAAGTTCTGGAGGAATCCAATAGCCTGTAGCAACCAATTCTCCATTCCCTTTTTATCCGAAGAAGTCCAATAGACCAATGAAACATGATTTTCTGTGTTGCAAATTTGCTTGTTAGACCTTAACACATCTCAATCCGTGGTGCTGTAATTATGTTTTAAATTTTCATTACAAAACTTGTTTATCAGAGTAAGATGTATTGATTTGTATTTCCTGGGATGAGTAACCCTAGTGTTTCTGAAAATGGTAGACTCGATGTTTGCTGTCTTGCAGCTGTCTAATTTTATTGAGAGATTATGTATTTTCCTTCAAAATTTCTTTCTTAGGTGCCTTCAGAATTTTTTAACCTGGGCTATCAGAGACTGGTGATTTACAACTCTTTAATGTGATGTATTTATTCTAGCATCTTTTCTTCTGAGACATCAATTCCTAACAGTGTCTCATCTTTATGTGCAGGTTGTTAGCCTCACGTATAATTAAGATTGTCCAGCATTTCCCATCATAAGATCTTATTTCTAGTTACGTAAGACCTTTTCTGGGCAGAGATTTTTCATGGTTACTCAGTCTTCCTTTTGGGGGTACATGATTTGTGACTGTTTCATCCAAAACGATGTAGCAGTTTTCAAGAATGAGGCCAGAAAAAAAATATGCCTTTGTCCATGTTAAAAAATAAAGGTGACCTTTTTCTTTACATGTTCAGTATCCTGCATGTTGTGGAAACAGGACTTGAAATTGAGCACTTAGGTAGTCTCTGAGTTGGGAATGCACCATGTGTCTCTTCATGAACCTGCCCCAAATCTGGCCTCCAAAAACTGCAGTTTGCAGTGCAAATGACAATCCAAGTCATTTGCCTCTTGGAAATGACTTGGATTGTAGAAGCAATGTTCCCCCAAAAGTCCGTCTGTCCTGGGCATGTTTGATGCCCCAGGCTGTGCAGAATTTGCCGTACAAGGGCTGTAGCCATGTGGAACCAGCTTTCAGCAAATGCTCAGGGAGCAGATTTGCACAGGAGCCTGGTGAGAATTGAAGCTTCACCTGGGAGCTGGTGAATCATAGAATCATAGAATCATTAAAGGTTGGAAGAGACCTCCAAGATCATCGAGTCCAACCGTCAACCCAACAACACCATACCCACTAAACCATGTCCCTAAGCGCCTCATCTACCCGTCTTTTAAATACTTCCAGGGATGGTGACTCAACCACTTCCCTGGGCAGCCTGTTCCAATGTTTAACTACTCTTTCAGTAAAGAAATTTTTCCTTACATCCAATCTAAACCTCCCCTGGCGCAACTTGAGGCCATTTCCTCTCGTCCTTTCGCCAGTTACTTGGGAGAAGAGACCGACACCCACCTCGCTACAACCTCCTGTCAGGTAGTTGTAGAGAGCAATGAGGTCTCCCCTCAGCCTCCTTTTCTCCAGGCTAAACAACCCCAGCTCCCTCAGCCGCTCCTCATAAGGCTTGTTCTCCAGACCCCTCACCAGCCTCGTTGCCCTTCTCTGGACACGTTCCAACATCTCAACATCCTTCTTGTAGTGAGGGGCCCAAAACTGAACACAGTATTCGAGGTGCGGCCGCACCAGTGCTGAGTACAGGGGCACTATCACTTCCCTGCTCCTGCTGGCCACACTATTTCTGATACAGGCCAGGTGAGAGCAAGAGAGGGAGGGAAACTGGGCTGGGATCTGGAGAAGGGTGAAATACTGAGACACTATGAGGAAAGAGACTGGGCCTGGAAAATGGTCTGGGTGAGGGAAGTGGGGTCAGGGAGTCAGGCTGGGACTGAGACTGTGGAGAGGGAGACTGTCTCTAGGTGATGGTGTGATCTCCCCCTCCTGGCCACCAGTGTGGCATTCATCTTGCATAGCTTCATATGCTCTATTTCTGTTTACAGTCAGTGGCACTCATAGGGAACAATTCATCTGACCTGTATTTAGTGTCTGTTTAGGATGAATCGTGCCCCAGGACTGTTGTCTTTTCTCTGCCTTGACTACAAAAGGCTCATCAGATGATTAGCTCAGACAGACACCTCTGCATTTGATCAGATGGGGCCCGGGCTGACAGCCTGCAGGAGAGACGTCAGCTGCCGGATCCCCTGGGTGTTTTAAGCCTTTGGAGACTGATGAGAACTGGGGATCTGCCTGTATAGCAGAGCCCTGGGCCCAGGCTGGCATGCAAACCCTCTGCAGGGCATCTCTCTGTGTCACACTCCAACCCCTGCAGCCCCTGGATGCAGTGCTGACTCCTTGGTCCTTTCGCCCATCTCTTCCCCTGGGGTCGACTGGGGCTGGCTAGATGAGGGTCTTGTGGAAGGCCAGTCCTCAGTGGCTAAGGTAGGGTGGGTGGGGAGATAATGGTGGGACCTTTCAGGGACCCCGGCAACCGTTGGGTGTGGGTCAAGGAGGATGTTGGGGAGCTGAGACGAATGGGACAAGGGGTCTCGGAGGCACTGATGGGAAGGGGCAGCAAGACTCGGTGTTGAGTCTGAGGAGAGGATCTAGCATGGGACACTAGCAAGGGCAGGGAGCACGGCTGGGAGCACAGGGACCAAGAAAGGGGAGAGGGGCACAGGAGATGAGGAACCCAACCGTGCAGGCAGCAGAGCGAAAGCCAAGGAGAAAGGACATACTGAAGTGCTGTTTATTAAGTTAGTGCTGCCTACCTTGTGCAGTGAATAAAACAGGGCCCTGCAGGGAAAACACTGTGTAGCCACGCAGTTAACGCATAAGGGAGCAAACTAATGGTTGCCTGAAGATTCCTGCCTTTTCCTAATTTTTCAGTGCTTGACTTTGTACTGTCATTTTAATAAGTTTTGTTATGTCAGATGTACATACTCTGCTGTAATGTTTCTGCAATGAGTGATGTGCATCCTCATTTTCACCCTGTTGCATCTCACAATGTTTCCGTGTTTAATGCTTGGTCCAAAAAGCAACTTATCCCTCCAGCCCTTTGCTGCTGTTCTACCAGCAGGTATGAGCTTGAAGGAAAAATCCAAACCTCCGACCTTCCTGCCTAGAGGCAGGGACATTGCCCATTGAATTGCACTGTCACTTAATGCCTTATCCCGGATGCAAATGCTCACGTGGTTTACAGAGCACACACTAGAGCAATAAAACACAGCAAGGAAATCAAAGGCATATTTCTGCTCTGTTTTTGTATTACCAGTTGTGTTTAATGCAGTGCACTTAAAATGCCTCTGGAATACATTAGAGTGTTTTTGATGGTAAATTTAACTGCCAAACTATTGCCTGCCTCACTGGGATCCCTTCTCATCTTCATATCCATATACTCCTTGTCTCACTTCACCACTAATGGGAGGAGGGCAAAATGTGCCGCCAGCCTAGCGAGAGCAAAGCCTGAGGAGTTTGGAGTCGTTCCTGGGTTGTTCAATATCACCCAGGAGACGAGGCTCTCGCCTGTGCAATGAACATCACCAGGTTAACGCAGAAGGACCGACACTGACCTACTATTTTCTTCTTTTGGCAGGCCTTTCTGAATCACACAGCGCAGAAGCCTGGGTTCGTCTGGTGATTTGAGAACTAGCTGCCCTGATACCAAGCAAGGCTGGCCAGAAATAGAGATGAGAGACTGTCAATATCTGCTCTTCCCTTCATGCACACAGGAAGCCTGTGATGAATGTTTTAGATTCATACAACTATGGCCCAGGGGCCACTATTTTAAGGGAAGCACCAAGGCTAGGGCTTAACCCCCAGTACAGCTTTTGCAGGAAATAAGCCTGCCCAAAAAATACCACAGACCAATAAAAATATTGCACAGCAATTCATTTAAAAAAATCCCATGAAGGAAACATTCTTAAAAACAAGGAAAAATCCCCTTTGGGGGCTTGCAATACAAATGTTACTCTGTTAGCACACAAAATTGAGAGAGTAAACCTGACTAAAAACTGAAGTGAAAGCCAGGTGTCTGTTTTCATTGTCCATCAGAGAGAAATGCCAAGGAACAAGCAAACAGAAGAAAGTGAAAAGCAAATTGGATTCTGAAAAGCCTTGCAAGGATAAGCGTTTGAGGTATCCTCTATAAATCAGAGTACGCAATGTTTAGCATGCCAGCATCCAGTCAGGTTAATTAGACTAAAGTCCTGTGCCATCAGCTGTGTGAATAACCAAAAATCGCAACAGATGAACAAGTGGTACCCACCATGTCACAGGAGAAAAATACAAATGTGGATGCGATGGGACTGGTAGGATTTGCACCTTCACAGATGATAAAGATGACACCGGCATGCACCAGACAGTTGATTGTGGAGAATGAGTTTCTCACCTGCACAGCCCTCCAGGAGACCCAGAGACCAACCGCTCCTGCCTAAACAAGCTTTCAGGCTGTGCTGGGCACTCTTAGTCTGTGCTATGTATCATTAGCAGGGGCATTAGGAATTGCAAAGAAAAACTGTTATACCTGGTTTAAAACAGATCTGTGAGCAGCAGAGATGGTCTGTTTGCGGTAATGCAGAGAGGCCAGCGTAATTCGGTGCCTCTCTAGGCACCAGAGAGAGCTGAGCTGTGGCAGGGCTGGATACCAGGTCTCAAGCATGGTGACTCTGCCGGGCTGTCTGGAGATCTGAGGTGGCAGGCTGGGTCTACCACAAGAGAAGGGCATGTTACATGGAAGTCACTTAACCTAAGGATCTTCAGGAGCAATTCTGTAATAGCTAGCGATGAGGAAAGAAATGAAATTTAAAGAAGAAAGTGTCTTCTTGCAGTAAACAGAGTTTTAATTATCTGGGAAGCGAGGCAGACAAAAGGACTGGATAGCTCAAGGAAATGGTCTGAACTGAGTCAAGCTCAGCAGTGATTAAAAGCTGCTACCACTTCATGGCAGTTCAGGGGATATTTGAGATGAGCCGATAGCTCTCAGACCACAGGCATCAACATCTTTGTAGCATCAACATCTTTGTAGCACCACCTAATTGGCTCCCAGGTTGGCAGTCTCAGCAGTGATGCCATGGTTTAAAGGGGTTGCGGGGAGTAAATCCGCTGCTCTGGGTGGGGAACAACCCGGGGTGCTGTGGCAGAGCAGGGGATGGAAGCATAGGCAAGCTTGTCATGCCAGTGGTTTTATTTTTCTTGCTCTGAGGAGAAATAAAATCTCCCAGCAATTCCAGCCGTCAGCCCAGTCCTGCTCGGAGAACTGAGATCTTTCCAATAAAGAAAGCCAACAGCAAGGCAAGAATTTGTAGCCCTGCTCCTCTAATTGCAAGGCTCTTCCCCAGCCCCATTAATTTCCTGTGAAACTGAGAAGTTTAGTCAGCATTAAATCTGGGAGTGTTGCCTTCTGTTGGGGCTCTCTGTTATGTAGCAGACAGGCTTACATTTTTGCTGTGACAAATATTTTATTGACATTGATACAATATATACATTGCAAAAGAGCATTCAGGATAAAGTATTTCTCTATTTCAGTGGGGAGACATGTTTGCTATACAGGTAGCTGGAGTAAATCTGGCCTCACAATTAAAATCTGTTTAGAGTTTGTAGCAAAGTGACTGATGGATTAGGCTCAGTGTTCCATCAATCGCCCCTCCCCATGCCTCTCTGTAGAACAACATTGATGGCAGGTCATAAATAGCCATTTGTACAAAGTGCAGGAACTCTTTAAGTATCATTTTATAGCTAGTATATGTATTCCAAGTGGCTGGCAAAATGCTAAGTGCTTGGGGTTTTTAAGTAGCAAGGGCAATAGACCGCGGGTGGCAAGCAATACCTTTCTATTTGTACCAAGGGTGTGCTGTCATATAGGGATGGGGCTATTCTTAATGTTCTGGTAAATCCCCTATTTGCTGCACACAGAAAATTCAGGTCCTTTCCTAAATAGAGTGGGGCACTAAACAGGGTTTCCTGGCCACATTCCTGCCTGGTTAACTACAGTCCCGCTCTTTAAATCTCCCTAACACTTCTGATTAGTGCAGGTTTTCACTTTGCCTTTTGCCCTATACTCTTGCATAATTTTAGTGGACACCACTAAACGGCCGCTTTGTTCTTCTCCACAAGTTATTCATCTCAAGGCCAGGGGAAAATTATGTGTTACATAAAGACAGGCGGGCTCTACCAATTGTGAATTATTTCAGTGGTGCTTACCACCACTCTGGAAGGGGCCCATTGCTCATCAAACAATGTTAAAACTAAAAGCAGAATAGAAATGTAAAATATTAAGGTAAAAGCACTGCAGTAACAGTAGCCACACGCTATGGGCAGGGAGGGCTGGCAGAGGCATGGAGCAGAGTCTGGATGTAGCCCCTCGTCTCACCAAGAAAAGGAGCGTCCCGAGCAGCCCTGAGCAGGGGGAGATGGCCTGGGCACCTCCCTTGCTGCAGCAGGACTGTTGTGTGTCCCCGTGTCCCCGTCCCCCGCCCCCCCCCAAAGTAGCCTGTTCCTAAAAGCAGTCTTAGCCAAGAAGGTGCCTTTGCAGTGCCTCTATAGTGTAGTGAGCTCAAGCACATGACTATAGGCTGCTGCCCAGCCAGAGGTGGGTGCTAGCAGTGCATGTGTCTCCATTGGTGGGACACAAGCTAGGTTCCCGAGCTGCATATCTTCTGCCGTGATGTACAGAGACTGTGGAGACTCTCCTCAGCTGCCAGAGAGAAGCTTGCAACAGAGGAGGTTGAGCTCCAAAGAAACCTCTCCTTTCAGGGCTCACCATGTAGAAGCAATGCTCACATTGCTAGGAAACATCCCCGGTCTTCAGATTGATTCTCACCTAAGATGTAAAGCCAAGAGTAAACTTCCTGGTGATCAGAAACTGAATCACAAGCTAAAGAGCTTTTTGAAAGCACCTATGAATGAAGAAGGCATATTGGGCTGCAGCTACCAGAAACTCCTGTTGCCTCCTACTGTGGTGGTAAAGGAAGAAGAGCTTGAAGGAGATTGTGGTTCAGATCCCATGGCTTTACTGAGGCAATGATGCTCTGTTGAACAGTAACTCCCAGGTGCTTCCACATGGCAATGTATGTGTTCAGCTCACAAGCTCAGTGCTTCCAGGCATGTTGTCCCTGGATTTGCCCCTAAAGCCAAGCGTGACCTCTACAACTTCCCCACTGGGGGAACCTCTGTGGTGTCCGAGGTGGGAGAAAACTCCGGGAAAGGTCAGCATCTTATCTTTTCTGCGATTTCTGGCTTAAAGTTTTCCACTGTTTTAAAAAGTAGCAGTGATAGTCCAACGACTTTAAGTTAAGGGACAGAGATTACTAAACACTAGTGTAAATTACAAAGAGGAGGACAAGTCCTTTTCCTACTCTGGAGTCCTGCCATTTATTAATTTTCTGTAATAGTGAGTAATATTTTCTTTGAGGCACGGAGAGCAGTTCTCCTCCCTGACCTGTTATGGCCTGACAACAGCAGCAAAGCTTAACTGAGGAATAAACAAGGAATTATTTATTTGTTCTTGGCTCAATTAATTCCTGGCTTGGAAACTCAGTGCAGAAATCAGGGTATTTTCACATGTGCATTGTAGTAAAATGGTGTTAGGCTGAGCCATGCCTGGCAGCGCCGCATGCCTGAGAATTAGGAGGGAATCATTATATTTGGAAATAGATAGAATCCCGTTATGGCACTGGAAAATACATTCCCCTCACAACAGGATGCAGTAGCCTCCAACAGCCAAAAGCTCAGGAAACCCGATGCCAGGAAAACCCATCTGCTTTCCTAGGATGCCAGTCCAAGGCATAATCATGGTTGCTGTTAAAAACGTATCTGCAGAAAAACATGGAAACTGATTTTTAGGCCCTGTCACTTAATACTAGCCAAGCTCAACTTCTCAGGAGCACCCTGGAATCTGCCTCCGACAAATGCATCTCTTGAGGTATTAATATACCGGATCTTTTTTTTTTTAAAAGAAGGATTACTCTTTCTGTTGTTAGATGAACAATTCAAACACAGGCCTGGCTGAACACCTCCTCACACACTCCGTAACAGAGAAGGCTGTAGAGAGGACACACACGTGCGTGCAAATGTCTGCTGGCAAATACCTGTCTTGCACGGAGGAGGGTGGGGAGCAGAGGGGTCCAGGGCTCCAGTGATGGGTTTCAGTGACAGGTGCTCTTGCACCAACTATCTGCATTTACTGCTATTACTTGATGTGAGAAGGAAAATAATCAGCTTGCTGTGCAGACATATAATGTAGCTGGTTTCTCATCCTACCAGAGGCAGCTACATTCTGATAAAAGGAAGAAGTAAGAAAAAAGGAGGCAGGGCACGAAGGGACCGAGTATGTGGAAGGACTTGTACAAGGCCAGACTGAGAGGTCTTCCAAGCAAAAGCTCACATGTATAGGATGCTGCGCATTCATCTACTGCTTTGGTTAACAGACAGAAAGCAGTTAGACAGTCAGATGCTAGTCACCTTTAATGCTGCTCCAAAACCATACAGCGAAGAAAAGGCTATGCGACACTGACCTGTGGGCTCCCAGCTATCATAGAGAGCTGAGTTAATGGGACCTGGTAGCCAAATGGTCTCAACACAACAAAAGGCTTTGAAAGTTCCCTCGCTATGCATAACACAAATATCCTTAACAGCCACTTAGGTCTAGCTTTGCTAAACAACACATTAACAATGCTGGCAACTGTCTGCATGAGCCTTCTCACTTCCCATTGCTACCACTGAGGGAGCCAAAGCAGTCTTAGTAACAGTGGGAAATTTGGGCCAAAAGGCCTTGGACTCCATTTGACATCAGGTATGTTGGTTCATTTTTTTCAGTTGATTGACACTAAAGGGACTGGAGCGAGGCTCATAATGGCATGTTGCCGCTGCTGCTGTTCATTTTGGGCTATTAGCATGAACAGAAACAGCCATTCCATGCTGATGCCACAAGATTTTGAGCCATCTGTAACATTTAAGCCTTTCTCTGTCCACTATGAAAAATAACTCAGGGAAGACAGGTAGGGGAACAAATCCTTTGGCTCCTCTTAGCAGCTAGGAGAAGATGATAAGGCTTGGAAGGAGGGATTGCAGATGTTCTTCTCTTCTGTAATGCTTCACTTCAACAAACACAGTGGGGCAGGAATCCAACTGAAAACCCCTATTACATCCGTAGTTGCTAGTAAAAAGGTAATCTTCCCAGCTTACCAGTGCCCAAGAGCCAGAGCTCCAAGGGAGGAAGGACTCTTCATTCCATCTACTCAGGTGGAGGAGGAAATGACTCTGACTATTTCCATTTGTCTGGATTCCCTACCCATAGTGCTCTGTGTGACAAGGCACTAAAACACTATAACCTTGGATTTCAGATTTGTAAGATTAAAAATCATGTCTTTTGAACTGCAGAAGACGTTTGTGTTTGGGGGCAACCGTTAATTAACTGCCCACTCACCCTGTCTCCCTGGATGCAGGTAAAGGGACAGCACTGCTTCTAACTTGGAGCATATTGTGTTTACTCATGATTTCATTGATCTGGGTTCTTGCTTTGCTAAGCACTTTTAGCTTTCATCCTGTAAGGATTTGCTGCAGAAGATATAAATCAAGCAATTCAGAGAGCCAACGTAGACTGAAAGCTTAACAATGACAGCTGTCACAGAAGACTTTGAGGCAAAAGATCATGGTCAGGGCATTATTAGAGCAATTTCTGCTGGTAAATCCTCCCTGTATGGATGTTAATTGAGGTGAATAATTAGTTGGATTAAGAGAGTGAAGGCAGGTGATTTTATGGGGATTAGAGGAAGACCTGCAAAGGAATACCTGAACTGATATGCCTAGCCATGAGTGGAGTTTGGTAGATGGGCGTCCAGAAAGTGTTCTGCATAGGACATCCTCATCAATGAGTGAGAAAGGAATTTGATGGGTTGATTCCGTCATCAGGGATCCGGGGAAATTTGGGATCGAACTCTTTGCTGGCACTAATATTCTGTATTTTCCTCAATATACGCATGTGTTCTTCCTCCGAGTAAGTTTTCTGTCCTTGCACAGCTAATGCCAAGGGCCAATACATTTAGCTTTATGATCACCAGGACTGCAGTGAGAACTGGAGTCTTTTGGAGGTGCAGATTCACCACCAGCAGCAGGAGGAGGGTCTGGTGCCAGGCAAGCGCTGGGCGACAGCAATGGTTCCCTCCTCTTAGTGAAAGGTCCCAGAAGGCATGACATGAGGAGGTTTTGTCTGGCCTCCAGGGCTGAAATTCTGGCCAGTCTCTCAACACTTGATATTTCAGGTAGTCAGAAAACGTTATTGAAAATGTAGGAAATCTTGCTTTTTGTTACCCTGCTGTTTTCAGTAATGACTGTGCAGTAGCCCTGGACAGAGACATATGGTTTACAGTAGAACATCCATCTCCATAGATTTCTTTTCCATGGTTATTTATCATATTTGTCCTTCTTTAGCAGCACAACCATCCGTTATACACAATGTAAAGGAGAAGGTAATAAAGCACCAAGTGCTGTGCTCTTGTCTTGCCAGCATCAGGACTGCCAATGGGACCATCTGGCTCCAGGGCCCTGTTTATTGCAATGGACACAAAGGAACACCTCAGGGTGAAGGGCAAAATCCCCCATAATGGACAATTGTGAAACAGCAGGCCGAAGGCAGGATGGTGGCATTTCTGCCCCAAGCACTCCTGGCTCACACATATGATATTACTGAAGATGTTACAGATCTGTTTTCCCCTTCTGCCTCTCAAAGATTTCATCACAGCATCTCTTAAGGCTGATATCAATAACATTGCTGGTAATTTATCATTCAGAGACTGCACATTGCCCTTAGAAATCTCAAGGCAAGGTGTCACAAAACCAGCACAGTTTTTCCATCTTCTACTACTCATCGAGCGGTTCTTCCACACCACTTGTTAAAAGGCCACACAGCCCTTCTGGTTCTCATCCAACAGTGTCCAATTCTTGCTTCACTGAGGAGCTCTCTACCATGCTTCCCATACTGGGCTGGTCAGCAGACAAGCTTCACCGCTCCCCAGCCCTGGCTCCACGGCTCCTCGAGGTTACAGGCAAACATCCCTGCTGCTCTCATAACTCTCTGTCTTCTCCAGGAAACTAACAACATTTCTGGGAACCTCCTTTTTATGGGGTAAGATGAGAGGAGAAGAAGGAGAGAAGGAGCATCTCAGTCTCTGCGTGGCAGAGAAAGGCCAATGGTATTTCTGCCTCTGCAGTGACGCTTTTCAGGGCTAGAACACCAGAGCTGATCAAAACAAAAAAATTGTATCCCTTGTTTTAGTTTGTCCTTTATTTTTCCAGTGTTTTTCTGGGTTTCTTGAGAAACTACCTGTAGACATGCTGTGATCCTGGTGACCTCCTCATTTTGGTGCCATCAACATCTGTTGTTCTTATAGCTCTTCTGCTGTTCCTTCTTGTGTGTGTATACCTAGACCTTCCTATTCATCCTCCACTCATACCAGTCTTACTGCTTCTGTCACAGTTCTCTACGCTGCAACCACTATACAGTTGTCCCTTCAACTGCACCAGGTGCCTGTCATGTTAGTCATGTCCTGAGGCAGCTTCAGTCAGTGTTACACCACCTTCTTCTACTCCAGTCTGTGACCTCCAGGCTTTCTGCAGATACATCCCTGCTACTGACTGTCCCATTTCTCTGCTCTGCTCTGCTCTGCTCTGTTCAGCCCTGAATCTTTCCAAAGCAGAGACTGCCATCATGATGGTATTCTGGTGTCTGGTAGTAGTGGTCAAGATGAGACCTGGCTTTAGCCAGGATTCCTATATACAGAAGTGAAAGGCATTAACCTCTCCTGGCCAGGTGCTGGCTCTCATTTCAGGCTTGGTTGCTGCTCCATCACCGGGTGGACTCTCCCAGATTGCTTCCCAGAGAGAAACAGCCAACAGGCTTTCCCCTCCACTCCTAGCTGCAATCTGCTGTTTATTTGGAAGGACAGAAGGAACCAATAAACTGACGGTATGAGAAGAGGCAAAACCCTAAAACACTGTACAGACTGTCTGAAACTAAAATTCCAGGTGGTTAAACTGAACTCTGGGAGAAACACTGGGGCGCAAGATGAAAAAAGCAAAATCTACTTCCAAGGAAGGCAGAAGACTACAGGAGACATTTAGATAATAGAGGGAAAAAAAACCAACCCTGGAAGCTGGAGAGAAAGGGAGAGAGACCACAACCTCTTTGATTCTGAAGATAACTTCTGAAGATAAGGCTTGCTTTGGCTGTGCACATAAGGTCACTTCCCAGCTTTCTTTCTAAGCATTCAGTTTTGTCCATTGGCGTTCCTCTGTGGACCATCAGTTGCAAGACCAAGGGGAACATCTGAGCATAGTCCTGGTCTTGGTAACGCAAGCATAAAAGGCGGAGTATCTCCACCAAATCTGGGAGAATTGCTCTGGCTTTATATCCATACAAGTAAGAGCAATATCTTGCAGATGGAGACTTCGTATAACAAATGATTCCAGATTAAATTGTAAGCCAGATGCTAAGCAGGAGGCAGGTGTGACATACATCTGAGCAGTGGCAGACAGCCAGTCTTCAGGGGGAGAGGGTTTATCTACCAACAAAACTAAGAGCCCAAGGGAAGAGAGAAGACCAGAGTTCATTTTAGAGAGCTAAGAGATTTCTGGGAACAGGGATGGGCTGGGGTAAGCCCCAAAACAGAGTCTGAGAAAGAGGAGGAAGAGAAAAAAGTCCACCCAGGAAATCTGGGTGAGAGAATTGGGAGGGAAACTTTGAGGCTAGAAAATAATAATTTTATTATATTTTATTTACCCCTAATCCACACCCCTCAAATCTATTGGAAAGCACTTTGTTGTGACATCTCTCTCGCAGTATCACAAGAATGCTCTTGCTCTTTGCCTTCCAAACTGGTCTGAGTCATACCCAGGTCTAGACTTGCACCAAGCTGAAGGACATTCGGCTGATAGAGTTTGCTTTAGCTTGAGATGGAGATAAGGGAGGGAGAGATTCACCAGTGTACCTATTGCCCCGGCGATGGAGGAGTGAGAGAAGTCCTGGAGACTTGGCTGCTAACAGACCTGTGCCCTTTTTTGTGTAGAGAAAAACTTGTTGGACAGCATTGGTGGGAGGAAACCACTCTTGACTAGAAAGTGGCTTTCCTTCAGGGTAGTAACATGAGTTGTTAGCTAGCTGGAATTTCTGTTTTCCTCTGCCTGAGAACCTCCTCTCCTCCATCCAATGCTAGTATGGGAGGAAGCTGTTTTGTCATTTAAAAGAAAGAAACAGATGGAATATGTGGCAGTGTTAAAAAGCTCCAGCTTGTTGCCACGGTAACTGAGAGGGATATATTTTTTAATTATTATTTTAAAGTCTTCATTGTCTTCATTAAAGGTAACAACGATAGCGGAGAATAAACAAAGTGATGCCCTGCTGTGCAAATCAGTCCCTCAATAAATAAAATTAAAGGAGTGCTCTGCATTGCAAATGCTGATACAGTCACCAGAAGGGTGGAAGGACTGCAGGTTATCTGAGGATGATGAATTATGCATGCTGGCAAGTTAAGGACATGGCAGGGTCATTTGGTACCTCTGCCCTGTGTGGGTTAGGATGAGTCTGCTGGAGCACTGGACAAAGACCCAGCCCGCTCGCATCAGGGAATTGTCCGCTTAGCCTTAGGGGTCAGGAGGGAATCCTCCCAAACGCTCACCATAAGGAGCATTGGCCAAGCAAGCAGGTGCAGTAGCTCTTTGCTCCTTGTGAGCCGTTAAGTACTGGCACTCTGTGATGGAGGATGTCTGACATCCTGAACTGATTGCCTGAGGAGTTATGCCTAGTTAAAAGATGAGTGTCTTCCACCCAAGATGTCGAACACCCAAGATACCTAACAAGCTTCACCAACTTACTACACCTCATGCATACTGGTATTACTCTGCCCAGCACTGAAATTCAGTTAGCCCTGCTATGAACGATAGCAGTTGCTTTTCAGTTCAGAGCTACACATCAGTTAAGAATATGAAGAGAAGAGGTACTCTTGGCCACCTGAAACTCTAGGATAAATCCAGGGTGCACTGTAACTCTTCTTGCTTGGAATTTGGCTCGGGCACAGAAGTAACAAGAGCACTGACACTAAACAGACTCAGCTGTGGTTTTTATGGGACATCTCATGTTAAAGAAAACATCTCAAGCTGCTTTGACCTTGCTTGTTGACTCAGCCAGAATTAGGCAAGTGTAGTTAGGCATCGACAGATTAAAGAGGCAGTTACAAGGGGAAAGTGCTTAGGTGGCTGAGTGAAGAACAGGCCACCTTTGGAAGGAAATGTTTTTCTCTTGATGAGCCCAAGGTCAATGAAGAGAATGTCTGAACACAGCTCTAATTTGATTGAGAGATTACATTTTGTGATAACAAGTTCATACACAGCAAAATCCCTATTATTACTTCTTCTGTGTTTGTTATTGCTGATGGAACAGATTAAAAATACATCCAAGCCTGGGGAGATTCTCCCTGGGGATGAGAGTGGGTAGAGGTCCTCCAGCTTTCCTGCCTCTGCCCCCAGCCCTAGTCCTTTCCCAGAATTTCCGCATGCCCGAGCATCCAAGCGTGAGAGAGACAGCTCAGATGTGGGATCCAGGGCATAGGCAGCTGCTCCCTCTTCCCTCAGACAGCAGAAAAGAATGTGGTCTAAATTTAACACTGCTTCTGCTTCCTGCATTTCCAGTGAAGTCTGAGTCTCCAGGGGCTGTGGAGTTGCCATCAGCAGCCCTAACTCTCCCCAGTCTGGGAGCCCTGGGTTTGCTGGGGAGCTCCAGGCACAAATTCCCTTAGTTAAATAAATGGACAAGGGAGTCCATGACCCTCTGTCTTTGGTGCATCCCCACTGGGAGGAGAGTGAGTAAACATCAGTAAATGATCATCTTTTCCCCTCTGCAGATATCTCTATATTGGTAGGACCAGGTCAATTATTAAGGCAGAAACAGTCTTTGGAAGATGAGAGCTATTTCTGAAATCATATAAGCAAGAATGAATCTCACAGTTTTTACTGGCTTTACTAGTAAGCGACCTGGCTCTTCCAGGACCAGGAATGAGACAGAGTTGTCCAAGGGTGCTCTCCAGTCCCTGTCTGGGTCCTACTTTATTTGGCCCTATAGGTGGCCAGTGCATGCTAAGCAGCCAGAAAGCAGCTCTAAGCAGCTCTCTTTTCTCCAGAGACAGAAATGAGGAGGTATCTGCCTGCTTGGTTTCTCATGACTCAAAATGCACCGGCCAGCCAGACCGTATCACTCTGGGAGTCTTCCTGACGCAAGGGGAATAGTATTATCCATTTTGATAGCTGTTCACATGTCATTTAATCCTGACTCTTTTAGTAGGTCTAAGTACAGTATTAAGCATAAGAGAAAGTAGGAAATATTATACAATAATCATTAGAGATAGAATTTGATAGGAGTATAGGTAGTAGTTTCACATATACGAGTACCCATTACCAAGACAGCTTTTGTCAGCTCAGCATTAGGTAGGCTAAGTGGAAGTTAAATGTCCAGGAAATATTGGAGGTGTGAGACAAATGACTTGAGGCTTTCCATGGGCAGAAGGTCAGAAGAAATGGCCTCATTGCCAAGAAGCCAGTAGATATAATTTTTTACTTAAGTTATAACGTAACTGAGGACATAGTTTAGATAAAGATAAGATGGTTTGATCGTAACTGTATTGCATTGTTCCTGATTTACTTGTGGTATCACATTGTAAGATTGCTAAATATTTTTCTTTGTACATATTACAGGATATCCTAGTCTCATAGAGGAGGTACCTTCTACCCTTTCCTGCTAATGTCTGTGGGGTCACACAGTGTAGCTCTTCTGAATGATGTAGTGTCAGTCCTCACACACAAATCTGCTGCTTCTCTCTTCTCCTTTAATCTAAAGGTCCCTTTGACTTCCACCTGATGCACACCAGTGCTGTGGTTTTCTGAGAACTGGCTTAAGGAGGGGATTCAACTTGCATCTGGGAAAGGATGCTTGGGTACGTCTCTATTTTATCCTATCCAGCTCATCCCTGTGGCAATAGCCCTGGTTACAGAGGGGGCATTTTCTCCACCTGCTGTACACATCTCACTCTTTTCTTCTAGCAAAAAGGGCAGCAGGTCATGATCTGTTTACCTAGCCACTGGTAACAGACACAGCAAGGATCACTAGTCTCCCATGGCTGTTGTTGATAACTTACAGTGCCTGACAAAAAAACAATAGTGTTCTGTCAAATAAGCAGAAATGTACCTTGGGAAAATACCCTCTGTCTTCTTGATCTGGGTTTTGTGACCTGATGATCAAGTCACAGCTGCTGATGGGCCCATCACACAACTACTGATGTGCCCATTGCACGTGTTGTAATTTCTGCAAGGCGGCCCAGGTAGAGCTGTCAGGGGATGGTATCCTATCCTCCCAGCATTTTCAGGATTTCAGAAATATCCCCACTTCACAGTGGGAAAAAACCCGAAAATGTTCAGTCTTTCACATTTTTTTGTGAGAGATGACAGACTGGGAGCAGACCCTCAGAATAGCTCATGTGCAGGAGACTACAGCACGGATCAGGGATGAGTAAAACTGGGGTCCAGGTTTCCAAACTCAATTGGGGAGGCCATGGTTTTGAAAGTTGGGCCCATCCCATTGAGCTCTGCCTCTTGTTGAGCGTTCTGAGCATTGCATATATTCACTTGTACTGTCTCTCTCATTTTTCTCTTAGAAATCCCACCCAGGAGCCAAAAAGATCATTCCTGAGACTGGGATGTTCTTTTGGAGAGTTTCAGTTTTTCAGAATTAATAATTTGTTACAAAAAATTTTTGGAGGTGAAAAATTCCCACCCAGGCCTGTTTATAGCAATCACCAGTGAGTGCTATTCATCCCTCCAAAGCAAGGCTGACTTTGAACCTCAACACCACTTTAGGAATTTGACTTACTCCTGCAGGGAGGAGGAGATCACATCCTTTTCTTTCTATGAAGTTAGTTTTAATGTTCTTCTTGTGCATGCATGTTTTATATATATAAACCATGCATTATATCTATAAAAATATTTTTTTAAATATATACATATCCAATATATATGTATAAACACACGGAGTCCACACCGAGCTTACCCTTCCCTGAGATTAGCATGTGGTCCCTCTGTTTCAGAATTCCCTTGGAGCAATGAAAAAAGCTCTAGGGACAGAGATAGATTAGTCTTTTTATGAATCTTTTTCCTGGTCCTTATTCCCAGGAAGGCCCATCCTGTGCCTCCATCTGCCCTGTGAGCTTGAAATTTTCCATGTGGACTCGTTCCCCAGATCCTTCCAGCATGATACTTACAGCGAAGTGCAAATAAGTGAGCTGGGGGAAGGGAATGCATTTTTGATCTCTTTTTTTCCCCTGACCAACTTCAATGAAGGAGCAGTTTTCAGAGGGTGGAGCATCTGACCTGTCTAATTTTATCTGTAAGGATGCAGATCTATCTTTTCAAAGCCATTTTCAAAGTGACTCTGATAACAGGACTGCCTACAGATAGGGCTGCAATGATTATTCAAAGCATTAATCAGGGAAAAAATTATGCCAGTTACTGATTAAGTAATTACTGCAATCAAATATTCACTCCTCTCTTTGGAACGATGGGCACGGCACTGGGAAAAGGCCAAAACAACAACAACAAAAACCCTCAAAACAAAAAATAGCTGCTTTAATCTTTTGTGAGCTGGGGGAGGGGTCCAGCTGCAGGAGGCTGAAGGGGCTGAGGGAGGGCAGAGGGCTCCAGCTGGGGCCCCTCTCTCCCTGTTTTCAGTCCAGTGCATCTTTGCTTGCTCCAGCTTGCGCTTTAATGAAATGCCAGGAAGGAACAGCCAGCGCTTCATTAAGGGAGAAGCGTTTGAAAGTGACCCCTGCTAATGCCAGTGATTTAGAGATTCAGTAATGCCACTCAGCTCCCTGCTTCTGCCCTCTGAAAACCGCAACGGATGGTGCGCCCCTGCAGCAGCGGAGGAAAATCCTGCACTTGCAGAGAGGAAACTTTCCAGGAAACTTCCTCCATCCAGATCCCCCACTGTGCCTGGCAGAGGGCAACGCAGAGTCAAGCGGGAATACAGGACGAGGGACAACTGGAGCCTTAGCGTCATGCTCAGAGGGTATTGCACATACCCCAGCATGTTTCAGAGGAGGTTTGAAAAGGGTAGGTGGAGACAATATGTAAAACAGGTGCAGGGAGATAAAATAACAGCAAACTGCATTATTCAGTCTAAAGGCAAATCTTGACTGAGCATCTATCTGGCTGCGGCAGATTTGTGTCTCCCAAGAAAGGGGTGGAAGATCCTTTGTGGTTATCTTAAAACAGCCAGCACACGGTCTCAGTCTATTTGCACCACTTGCTTAGTAAGGTTAATATGTTTCAGGATTGAGTGGCCTGTAGTACTGCTTCTTCTTCAGAAGTAAAACTCGTATCAGTCCTCTGGCAATAGCACTTTCTATTAAACACAGGTTAATACTGAAATATTTTGTCTGTTCGGAAGCTTTCATAGCTGGCTGAATACCAGTCCAACTGCTGCTCTGCAGACAGTGTATCTATTCCGTATACATCACTGCAACGGTTTTCAGTCTGAGCTCTGCAGATTCCTGGGGGTCCACAGACTGCTCCTACAGGACTTGCAGATGATAACAAAGAAACATGAATGTGGTCAGTTGTTCTACAGGAAATAAATAACACTTACCCTGGACTTTTTTTAAGGAGCTCATAAACTGAAAAAATGGTGTCAGTCATTGGTGTGGACGTTTCATCTCATCTTCAAGGCTTTTTTCTAACTGTAGATGTTAGGCATCCTGACTGGAGACATCAGAGGAAGAAGATGAGTCAGAAAGGGTTCTCCAGTGAAAGAAAATGTTACCATCCAAGAATTAGGTTTGTTTTCTTTGGTAACTATATTTTCATTGGCTTTCAGTGTTATGCCTCCTACAGCTCCAACACAGCCCTGGAAGGGTGACCTGAAGCTCCAGCTCTCCATGCTTCATCTCCACAGTGCATTTTCGCAAGTTCCAGTGGTGGGGGGGGCATCCTGCACCTGCTGCTCCAGGCACAATTTGGAGACTTAGCGTATGCACTTGTATCACTGGCAATGAATTGCTCAAAGTGGAGTTGCTCAGATGCCACTGACAGTAGAACATGGTCTGCACAACATTGTTATGGGTCTTATTGTACAAGCAAGGGAAAAAAAGTCTAAACTTGGCAGTGAGGCACTAGAATGAGAAGATGGAATACAAACCAACTGCAAAGTCAGTACAAGATTTGCAGGTGTTTTGCACTGCAATAAATGGTAACCCACGAGTGGTCAGTGCACGTCAGTCCGGGAAGATACAGCAAAATCTCAAAGTTGGACAACACGCTTTGGATTTTTTTTTTTTTGCCATTAGTGGTGATGTAGGGATCTTGACATTCTCTTTGGAGGTATTTGAATTTTAGAATGGCTTAAGTTTGTCTGTTAGCCAGGAGTTTAAAAAAAAAAAGGAAAAAAAAAGAAATAGAAAAGCCTTAGATGTTAATCACTATTTATTCAAAATGTAATAACTGCAGAGCCTGAAATTCATACCAGATTCAGAAATGAGATCACGCTTCATAATAATTGCTATTTCATACTGTTAGCTCCCTAATGTTTTTTATTTTAAAAATCACCAAGAATTCCTTTCTAGTGCCACTGACACCCACTCAGCCACCTACTCACTTACATCCCTCACACACAATTTGCTCTTAAATGTTACTGAACATTTAAAATCTCTTCCCTCTTGGTAATTTTCAAACATTAATTATTTCAAATGTTTTCATTTTTTTAGTATAAAAAGAAATTTTGCCTGACATTCACCAGTAAACTCTCCCTTTTCTGACATGCATGCAATGCATAGCACAGAACTGCAGAGGACACATCAGGACATGGGTTTTCTAGGGGCAGATCTGTAAAGCTGAGCTGACTATCAAACGGAGAGAAGTGAATATTCCCCTCTATTTGGCACTCATGAGAACATATCTGGTGCCCAGTGTCCAGACTGGGATTTCTCAGTAAAAGAAAGAACTTGGCAAAGTAGAGGGAGTCCAGTGCAGGGCCACCAGGATGGCTGGGAGCTGCAGCACACGGTGCAGAGAGAGAGGCTGAGGGAACTCGGTTTGTTTAGTCTTCAGTAGGGAAGGCAAAGGGGAGATCTAATTGCTGTTTTCTGCTACCTAAAAGGGTTGACAGTGAAGATGCTCTTCCCAGAGGTGAAAAGGCATGAGGCAGTCATCACAAGTTGCAGCATGGGAAATTCCAGTTGGACATAAGGAAGAAATTTTTCACCATGATGGTGGTGGTCATGAGACAGGTGCCCAGAGAGGTTGTGGGATCTCCATCCTTGAAGATATTCAAAACTCAGTGGCACAAGACCTTGAGTAACCCAACTCAGCTTTGAAGTTAGCCATCCTATGAACAGGAATTGGAAGGTCACTTCCAACCTGGATTATTCAGCAATTCTTTATTTTGCTCCTTTCTCCTCCCAAGATTGCCACCATGCAGTGTTGTACTCATGGTCATGTGGAAACTGCTGAAGCAAAATGCCTTTCTGAAATGCCAGCCTGTCTTCCTCTTGGGATGCAGGACCTGAAACTGAGTTGTGGAAAAACACCTTAAGAACACCTTACAAAGCAGGTGCTTTCTTAATACACGTGTTTGATTTTGCAGAAAATTGTAAAGGGTTATATAATCCAGAGAGTTTGTGAAGGCAATGTGGTAGAGCAGCTCCTTTGTCCAAGCCTCTGGAAGCTAACACCATCCCTGATAAACATTTCAAGTCCCAGAGTGAGATTTTATCTGGATCCATCCTTTGCCATTGGGACTTTGTTTCACCCAATTACACTCGTGTAATCTCAGATACAGGGATGCAGCCTGTTGGTAACAGTTCTCCCCTCTCCCTCCAGTTGCTTGCAGTTAGCCCTAGATTACTGAGAAGAAAACTAGACCAAGTTTGCACTTAGAGAGGGAAGAGGGCTGCAAGTGGCCCATTCCCTACTGTATATATGTCTCCTTTTGTGCACGGATATTACCTGCCCAGCATGAGCATGGCTTGTTATTTTTGGCTTATAACTGGAACTGATAATCAAACAAGGGGGGAAAAGGTTTAAAAACCAGAATGCTGAAATCCTCCCCTTTCTCCACACACACAGACAAAATACTGCCACCTGCACATATCCCAGGTCTGGCTCCTGCATCCTCCAACATGTACACACAGCCTCTCTGCCTGTCCTTCTCTCTCTCTCTGGCCAGTCCAAGCCACCAGCAATCTGTCTGTCCCTTCTCACTGTCCTCAATGCCCCTTTGACCCAGCCTGATCACCAGTATTCATCATACTGGCACTGGTCTGTGCTGGGAATTCCCGAGTGGAGCCTGGCACCTGAAAGTGCCTGGGGAAGAGGAGGGCAGAGAAATTGTAGAGGGATGTAGAGGGAGGTAGAGTTTTTTCAGGAGAGCTATGCTCAGTGCACCCTCTCTCCACATAAAGAATACTTTCTTCTGCCCCTCACAATACTTGCTGATCCCCCAGAGAGAGGGGAACGTGGAGTGTGTTGCAAAAAGTGTGAATTGGTTTTATTTAATTTTAAACAGAGTATTACTGTATTACAAATCCATAATCTCTGCATGATCCTGCCCATGGAGTCAAGGGGAGTAAGAATAGGAACTATAGCCATAGCTACTGCTGAAGCAGAATATATCCTTCCAACAGGGCTCCACGGGGTTACGGATATGGCTGCCCACTGAAAGGACTCCCTCCTGTCTTGGGTGTAGCTGCACACTCGCCATCCCACTGGGGGAAGGGGGGAGATCTTTGCTTGTCGGAGCTACATTTTGCATCTGCCCTTTATGCACTGCTCCCTTCTGAAAGACACTGTAGAAACATTAGGGATTATTAGAGAGGATGAAGCTGCATGACCGAGTATTAAATATTTATTCCCTTGTATTCTTCATTTGGATTATTTGAAAATCCTTTCCTTAATTGTCTTGTTCTGCTCCCAAAGTAGGGCTGTGCTGCTGGCTGCAGCTCCCACTCTTCATTGTTATTCTTACTTACTTATCCTGCAGAGCAAGGCCCTGGTCAGAACTGGGACAGATTGCACAGGGGACCCTGTAGATACAAATAAGAAGACATGATCCTTTTGCTGCTGCAAATTCGCAGACTATAAAAACAAACAGATGGAGCATGGCAAAAGGGGTCACAATGTACAATCAAAGCGATCAGGGCTGTTGCTGGCAGCCACAGGGGCAGCATAATTATAGGCTCTTTTGCTTTTTTTTTTCCTAAAGATGCATTTCACTTGCCCACCATTTGGAGGGTTCATCTGTATTGCTCAGGGATGGAGAAAGACGTGCAGGGGCACTTGGAGGGAAAACAGCGGAGAGAGGAGATGGCAGGAGGAAGGAGCAATGGTCAGGATCAGGTAACCAACAACCTGAACAGAGCCAAGAGGGAGAAATAAGGCCATGTTCAAACTTCTGAGATTAGCAAGAAAGCTGAAGGGGTGGTGTTGCTGGCCCTGCAAAAGGCTGAGGCCTTCCTGCCAGGGTCAGTCCCTCTCATTTCGATGGACTGCAAGGTCCCGGAGCCTCCGTTTTGTGGTTCAAAGCACCTGTTGGCCAGAAGCGAGCACCGATGTGCAAGCTTTCTGTAGGGCAACTACCTGCATACACCTTTCTCCGTGACTCCTGACCCAAGACTACCACATGCAGTGAGGACAGACCCCAAAATGATGGGCTGCCTCTAACTGCCTTTGCATGTGCAGGAGCACCAGGGTCTACAAGCAAGGTCCTGTGCATGGGCCAGCATGGCCTCAGGGGGATGAAACAGAAGGGAGCATGAAAGCAGAGTGCTGGAGGAATAAACTGGAGATTAACTTGTGTGAAAGGGAATGCCTGAAGGGAGGAGGTGAAAGGATATGGGGACATATCACACAGGGGTAAATGGGAAGGCCCTGCTCCCTCACCCCAGCTGGGAAAGGCTGGGAAGGGCTGGTGGCAGGGGAAATGGAGGGGGCAGTGAGTGGGGAGCGTGGAAAGAGCTGAAGAGGCAGAGGCTTACTGTGGTAATAAAGAGGAAAATGACAGATGAAAAATAAAGCCCTAGAGAGGGATGAAACAAGTTCTTTAACTAATCAGCTTGTCCAGCTGAGTGGGAGGGTTAATCCAGCTATGACAGAGTGAAAAGACTAAACACATGGTGCAGGGCCAGCCTGGCTGGAGAAGCACCATCTAGTCCCTCTCTAGGGGTGGAGACGGTGGGGAAGGCAGGGCCGGGGCAGGGCTGTGAATGGCTCAAAGACCCAGAAGCTGGGGGTCTTCCCCGGCTCTGAGGAGTATGTGGCTGCACAGTCCCTATGTGGCTGTCGCCTTCCCTGCCTGGGCAGCAGGCAATGCAGACCTTTCCTTCACAGCTGGGACAGGGCAGTCCTCTTCAGGGCTCGCTTGCAGCTAGCTTTCTGGCTTTGTTCTTGGGCAAAACAGAAGCGACACCTCGTAAAATCTGCCTCAGGTATTACAGGGTAAAAATGCTGAATTTGCCCAAGGTATCTGGGCAGGGCAGCTGGCAGAGATCTTGACTCTCTGTAGTAGCTGAATGTAGTCCCAAGGGGCTGCCTGTGCGCTAGTCTATCCCCCCAGCTGCTCCTACAGACATGGCATGTGCTCAGGTAACTCCAGCTGATCTCAGTTTGGGGTGGCTGCCCCTTTCAAGCTGCATTTCTGCCCCTAGGACATGTAACCAGGCAGAGTGTGGAAAGGAAGGGTAGGTTAGAGCAGTTCACAGTGGATTTAATAATTATTGTTCTCACAAATGATAATGGGTTTGGTTATTACCTTTTACAGAGTTCTCCTTCAGTTGCCCAGAGTGCCTTCAAGCCAAGTGGGTCCCATTCCCCCACCCAGTGGTGATACCACTACAGCTAGAGTGGGCCACACAGGGAACTGGCTACTTCTGCCAAGCAGGGCAAAAACCGCTGGTGAGGACACGGAAAGGAGCAATCTCCCAAGCCAGAAAGGAAAAGAGAAAGGGTGCTGCCTTCAGAGGGCCAGTTGCCAAAGAAGAAGTGTGACAGTCAGTCAGTCTACTATTTCTCTTGCTCTGCAAAAACTAAAAGGGAAAAAAGCCTCCAGCAGGGAATTGGGGCAGAAATGGTTATGGTTTTGTTGTGTTGTGGGTTTTTTGTTCCTAAAACCTATTATCAGCTGTGCTAAGAAGGCAAAATTTACAACCCTAACTTAGGATATGGGACTACATCCAGGTCCCTAATTATGCCTAACGCTGAAGGGTAAGATGTAGGAGACTTAATTACTTGTATTACAGTATTTTTTTGCGTTTGCTGCAGGAGATGTGTCTGAGACCGAGAAGGCCGAATTCTGCTTTCACCCACCCTGGAATATACCCATCAGTCCCCAGCAAGACTACTGCCCATTTGCACCAGCACAACTATGAGCAGAAGTAGCCCTCCGGTACGCGGCATTATGGCTAGAGAGTGGTGGGCAGCATGATGCAGCGATGGAGAGGAAATGTGGTCTACAGCGTCTTGAAGCAAAGTGCCGGATCTTAGTAACTAAAGGCTGCACCAACCTGTGTGCACAGGGGACAGGGCCCTGTGGGTGATGCAAGTCACTCACCAGTGGATTATGCACAATTTTCTAATAATGGAGCCAGCAGGTGTGCGCTAGAAATGTTTTTGAGCACAATGGCATGCTTCTGTAGTTGCAGCCTGGGAGGCATGAAGCAGTGAATTAGGATGAGAGCCTCAGCAAGAAATTCTCCCTCTGGGAGGAAGGCTGCAAGAGAGACAGCTCCTCTTATTGCTGTTATTACTGCTTCTCTGAAAGGTTATCAGACCTTCTCCATCCTGTTGTACTGCCAGAGGGGATGGGTACCTGACTGCTGAGGAGTTCCCCGTACCCAGCTGGCACAGGTCTCATGGACTAGGTCATCCTCCCCAGTCCATTCCTGGCACTGTGCATGTAAAGGATGTGGGGAGGAAAAGTGGGAAATAACTGTTTTCACTATCCCCTGCAGGGGGATAATCCCTCGAGGACTACCTAAGCTTGCCATCTGGTGATCCCCAGGATTTCTCTTCTCCACCTCAGGACCACAAACAGTGAAAAACTGGTCAGAGAATTACTCTGTTTTAGCCACTTCCTTCGCTGTCTGAGTTGTCAGAGTACATCTGCAAATCTGGGTCAATGCATTATCTGTCCTTCCTCCAAAAGTTCCACAGAGATATATAAGCAATATCATGCTTTCCTTACAAAGGGAAAAACAGAGGGCTCAGACTGTGTTTTTGTCTGATGTCAGTCAGTAAGTTGGTGACAGGGCTAGGAAACAAATTTTGCAGTCCACATACAACTTCACCATCCTCGTGATGTGGTCCTTGCACTTTAATTAGAGGTGGCAGACAGCGGGTGGGAGGAATGAGAGACACAGGGATTTAAAAGAAAAAGCTCCCTGTCTTTGTGTTTGGTCTTCAAGATTTTTGTGGCAGTGAAGAACAATACTAAGGAAAAAATGCCTGGACAGCACCAGCGGGGCTGTGCAGTAGGTGGATCTCCGTCAGCTTCATAGGCATGAAGCTCTGCACTTTTGGTTGAAAGTCCAGTTACTTTCTATAAAAAGTTCCAGAAAGAGCTTGGGCAAACCTGTAGCCCTGTAATTAGATATTGCCATTGCTAGTAACAGGTCACAGGCTTTGTAATGAGTCTGCAAGACCTCGGGGGTTGAGGTTTGTCAGGCCTGCTCTGCCTGAGCTTTTCTTGACCTGCCTTTAGATTTGTTTGACTTGGTTTAGCTGTAACAACAGCTTTGCTAACTGACCAGGTAGCTACAGCTAGTTTGTTTTGCCTTTGTTTATCTTTCCATGGTATAACCATGTTTCTGACTCTAACATCATGACATAGCACAGAGGAATTTAAGTCTGGTTTGACAACAGGCCTTGGGAAGTGGGGGCATGGGACGTGGTTTAGGGGAGTACAGGTATGGAATGACAAGAGACGGGGCACAGGCTGGCACTGGAAGCCGCATGGCTATAAAACAACTCAGCAACAGTCAGTTAAAGAAATGCAGCTGGACAAACGTCCAGGAGCTGGACAAAAACAGTTATTCTGGGCGACAAAGAGAACAAAGAACAAGCATCTAGCATATGTAAAATGCACCATACCTAATAAATTTGGATGTAATGTGGAGTTGCAGACTGATGAAAAAGAGCAAAGTGTAAAAGCAGACATAGAAAAAAGACCCCAACAGGATCCTAGAGTGAGGAAGAAGAAACCATCAACATCAACATCATATTTTTCCCCCGAAGGACTCCAGATGCTGATGACACACTGTGACAACCCCCATCCCCTCCCATCAGAGAGAAACCACCACCATCAAAACCCAGAAAAGCAGTGGAAGGGTGAGCATGACAACAAGAAAAGGAGTGGCAACTGAGAAGTGTGTGCATAACCATTTCACATGCAGTATTACTATTATTGAGGGTTTTTTTCTGTACAGGAGTACTTTTCCTTTTTCTGTTATAGTCAGATCTGGAGTGTTATTCTTGGATTACACTGTTAAGATTTCGATTATACTAACAACAAATTCTTGGCTTTATACATACATATATATATATATATATATGCGTGTTTCCTCTGTGCCCATAAACAAGAACTTGGGTATAATATTTGATTCCAACTTCCTGCAGATGGAAGATTATTCTGGAATTTAAATGTAGTCCTTTTGCTACAGACTAACTAATGCATTCAGCCCACAGGAAAATCCAAAGAGGTGTTACATCACTAAGAGAAGAAAACTGGAAACTGGAAAGGTTTTAAAAGGTAAACTTTAACTGCTCTTTTTTTTTTTTCTGAAGAGAATTGAAAAGAAAGACTGTTTCAGGAAGTGACCCCTGCACTTTCTCTGAAAAGACATGGTTTTATCTAGGTGAACAGGAGCAAAAGTCATCTGCATAAGAGCTTAAATGGAATAGTCCTCAGCCTCATGCAAATTGAAACATATGTCATTTAGCCAAGATAAATTCCCTAATACTCCTTAGTTATTCTGACACTTAAATCCTCTATCACATGCTACTGAGAGTCCTTCTGTCTGGTGCTGGGAGGAGTCCAAGTACATTTGAGCAAGATATGCCAGGCTCTGCAGGGGGGGTTCCGGGAAAGGCGTGACCTATAAAAAATTTACCCTGTTGCACCTCAGTGAGTGAGCGAGGGGGTATTTTTGAACAAACGAGGCATAACTACAAACACATCCAACCACCAGTGGTTCACTTAAGATTGTTCTTCCAAATTACCTAAGTAGCGGGACATCCTTACTGTCTTGTAGGAGGCCACTCCATAGCCCTAACAGCTTTCATTGCAAACCTGTGTGGTTTGTGAAGTCTGGTGGGATTTCAGCCCTGTGTAAGCTGGCTGCAGTGAAGGCAGGGACTTGGAGCTGGTGCATTTTTTTTTGCCAAACACCCTCTCTCCTCCTTGAGCTGACTGCTGAGGAGGCGGGGGGCTGGAGAGGTCGCTAGATCTGTTTGCTGTCCATCCTCTGCTCTGGTCCTCCTTGCTCTTTGCCTGGTACTGCCAGTGATGCTGGGATGCCACACAGGGCAGGCTGCAGCACTGCCTCTGCATGAGCGGGTGCCTGGGGATTGCTGTATG
Organism: Pygoscelis adeliae; assembly: GCF_000699105.1. Taxonomy (NCBI): domain Eukaryota; kingdom Metazoa; phylum Chordata; class Aves; order Sphenisciformes; family Spheniscidae; genus Pygoscelis; species Pygoscelis adeliae. Next base: position 4,561,337 of record NW_008825433.1, on the reverse strand, counting down.
TGCTGGGCGCTTGCTCTGCTGCTCCCTGCTCCCTCCCAAAAGCAGTGAGCCAGATGGCCGAGCCTCTCCCGCCTTGTGCGCAGCCACCGGAGCATTCAAACCGTGCACCCTGTCGCTGTAGCTGTGTATGGAAGCGGGGGAAAGGCAGGAAACATAAGGTTTGAGCTTATCAGAGAGACTCCTTTGGATAGCAGTTGAAACGGGCAACATTTGTGCACAGAATGAGCACGCACATGCTACACCGTATGCATTAACCATGAGGTGGAGAGCAGGGGGATCCCAGTTGCTACTAAATCTCAGCTCACTCAGCTGGAGAACTGTTCTGGCTTGTCCTTTTGAAGTGTGTGATGGAAAGCTGCGGCGCCTGATGCCCAGCACAGACGGGCAGCAGTCAAGAGAGCTGGGCTCTGCCCTCAGCCCTGCTGCTGACTTGCTGGGTGATTTTGCATATACCCGGACAAGAGCATCCATTAATCATCTGGCTGCTTCATTTTTTGGGGGCTGGCTATGTGGGACCCCGATGCTCACTGGGTATCCTTCCTTTGGTACTGGACAGCCTCTGGAGCAGAACCTGTACTTTTAAAAGTAGCTTTTCTTCTTCTGCCACAACGCACCACTTGTCAGCCAACATGAGAAGGGAGCAACCACTTGTGAGTATGCAGTGCCTTGCTGGCAGCCCGAGTGTGTGTGTGTACGTGTGCCTGGGAAGTGCTGTCAGGAGGTAGCTTACACTTTTCAAAAAAGAAGTCAGTCGTGTGCTACCTCAGAAAGGTCTCCTTAAATCTCTAGGTAAATAGAGACTCTAATGTCTGTTATCTGACTTCACAGCCTTTCAGTTTCATTAAGTTAATAGCCTCCATCAAGGGGCCAGCCCGGATGCTTGCAGTTGATTTAAAACCTGTGAATTCATCAATCTTAAATTGCACTTCAAGCAAAGTCAGCGTACCGCACCCTGGGGACACATGGAAACCCTAATGTTCAGTGCAATACTTTGATGCCAGCACAACAGGAACCAGATAACCACGGTCCTTTGTGCAATCCTTATCTGGGCTTGTTCAGCTGAGAACTCCACCTCGCTGGTGGCCCATGTTTCCCTGGTGCACAGTGCGATGATTTGTCTTTGCAGGCAACATGTTAAGCAGACAGTCATGGGGGGCTGTTCTTGCAGGCAGCTACTTAGGGATGCATGAGCAGAGGTGGACAGGTCTGGAAGATGGGTCATGGGGCAGCTAAGCATTTTCTGTGTCGACTTCTTAGTTTAGGCCTGTCCAAATTAGCTTTCACTCTTGCAAAGACAATGCTAGCTTCTCTTCTGTCACCACATAAATAAGGCAAAGGTATCTTTGCTGTTCTCTAGAGGCTTCTGAGAGACAGTTCTTCTGCAGATAGCAGTGTGGCTCTTTGTCACTGGACTTCTGTGGAGATGCAGTTGCTGGGCCCAGGGACAAGGAGCAAGCAGGATCCTGGAGAAACCTTGGAAAGAGTATTATTCCTAATCTTGCTAGATATACCAACAACATAAAATGTGTGCCCTTTGGATAGGCTTAGGCACAGGTACTTTTAGATCTGGGCCAGCAGGTGAGGCCTCAGCTGGCTTGTGGTGACCCACAGACATGGACGTTGCGTTGCTAGTCAGGGCACTATGAAAAGGATTGGCAGTGCCAGTCCCTTTCTTAGCGCATGGGGAGGACTGTTAGAAGAGAAGCAAAGCTTACGTATGGATAACATACGTAAACAACATTAGTTCTACTTCATACCTTTAGTTATTTCAGTCCAAATCAAGAGGATATGCTTCTGCTGACAAGCTCTGTCCTAGTTTGACTGAGACTTATCATTTTTCACCCCTTCACTTCTGCATATGTGCAAGTCCTTCTGACTAACTGGATCATTGAGACAGAGCTCACCTCTTGCCACTTAGCAAAGGCCCCTCCTGTTGACCCTGAGGCATTTCAGTACTCGTACAGGAAGCTTCTACTGCCACTATCTATACCAGCGGTATAAAGGTAATCATCATCATGTCCAAATCTTTTAACATTTTGTGGAAATTCTCTACCTTCAGTCTAGACTCTCTGGGTGGATTCAGAGGTGCAGTCTTGGTTTCTTGGGTGCACTGCAGAAACAGAGTCAAACTGAAGACAGAGCAGAAACTCTGGAGTAACTTCAGTCTTGGGTCCCTTGGGCTGTTGGTATTGCATCTTTCAAAAGGAATAAAGAAACTAAAACTAAATCAGAAGAAGAGAGAGAGGGAGGGAAGGAGAGAGAGGCAGCCAACTCCACATCTATCCACAGGCAAAGCTCCTTATGCGAGCTCCAGACAGTTTCTGAAAGTGTCCAGACAGAGGAGGAAGGAAGAATGATATGTGCCTGTGTTTTTATCCCAGCTCTTTCTAATTTGTAGTTTGTAATGATATCTTATTTTTTATTCTTGGATGCTTTTCCTCCTTGCTGAGTCCTTGCTGCTGCCTGCATCTCATACATAGCAAGGTCCTCATCACATCAAGAATTCATAATCATCCAAAAATATTCAATAGGAATATAAAATATTTACATGTGAAAGACTGTCAGACAGAATGAACCACTTGTGTTACTCTGTTGGAAATTGTTCACTTAGCGAGGGCATGAATTGTGCCAGGGCACAAGATTGTGTGATTCTGGATTAGTGCTGTGGGTATGGTGTGGACGAGACCCCAGGGTGGTCCTCGCAGCTCCTGTCCTTGGCTGCTCTGTGGTGCGTGAGGGTGGCTGGGAGCCAGGTGTCTCTCTTCCAGGACGGGGCAGGCTCCAGGTGTCTTTGCACAGCCGGCCAGCCCTTGTTCTGCTGAGCGCAAGGTAACGATATCAGACAGAAGGAGGCCAGGTGGCCAGGCTTGGTTCAGACATCTGACACAACCAGTGTTTACATCCCAGAATCTCACCTTCTTTTAAGTGCCTTGCTGACTCTTTTTCAGCATAGGTGCACTTCCACTGTCCTCTGTTTCTTTGCTGAATCTGGCCCATGCCAGATGTACCATGTACCTTTCTCCTGCGCAGTGAAATCCCCATAGAGGCTCTCTCCAGTCTCAGACTCCTTTCTAAGCTCTGCTCATGCTCTGACTTTCTTGTACCAGCCCTTCTCCTGTTCAGGCTCCTAGAGACTGTCAGTTGCATCATCTTGTAATGGCCTTCTTTTTCAATAAATGCAGCTGGATGCTGCATAGTTGCTACGGCGTGAGCTGGGACAAACTCAATGACTTTGGCAAGTGACCCGAGGGCACGTCCACACGGCACAGTGCACTGCTGTGCTGGAGCGCCGAGAGAGCCCAACAGCAGGTGCTGCGTGGAAACATTGGCTTGGGTCATGGAAGTGGCATAGCAATGCCAGCAGACTGCTCCTGGCAGGACCAATTCCCTGGAGCCAGCAACACACTGTGCAGCTCCTGTGCCTTTGAAACCACAGCTAAGGTGTGACGTGCAAGCCTGGAAATTTCTGCATGAGCTGCACTGTGTGATGGAGATATGCTCTCTAGTGTAAGTGAGAGCAGAAGATGCCCTGTGTTTTTGAGCACACGGTCTGGGATCCATCCATGTGCACTATCACAGCAATGAAAAAGTCAGTTGTAATTCACTGGCTACTAAGCACGCCTGGTTACTGTTTGACACTAGCCAGCTAAGGTTCTTTTACAAACCCAATGTATAGAATTAAATGGCAGGAACCCAAGTGCTAATCAAACTGGATCATGTCTGGGACAGTAGTCTTGGCCATTTTATATACTGATATAATGCTCCTTTGAAGCTAAGGGGTTTCAGGGTGCCTCTCTGGAGGAAGCTGTCTAGCCCAGGTCTGTTCTAGCACAAGAACCGGTAGCAAGAAGGGAGTCTGATAAGAAAGGGTGTCTGGTAAATGCTGCTGGCTGTTAAAATGATTTGTAAATACAGGATTTCAGAACAGAGATAAAATGCATCTCTGTAAACTGGTCATCCCTAGTGTAGTTTCTGCTCCCATTCCCATTCATGTACTAAACAGCAACAGCTGCCAGAGCTCTTCTCACGAGGCTAAGCAGGCTCCAGTTTTCATCTGTTTATTGATTTAACTTTGACACAAGGGAAGGACCTATCCTGGAAGAAATAGAATCATAGAATCCTTTAGGTTGGAAAAGACCTCTGAGATCATCAAGTCCAACCGTCAACCCAACACCACCATGCCCACTTAAACCATGTCCCTAACCCCTCATCTGTGTCCCTGAGACCCCCCGGCCGCCGCACCACCGCGGCCCTGGCTCCACCAATAAAGCTGGAATGATTGCATGAGGGGTGTGCGTGTCCCTGGTGTCCCTGTGCGCCGGCTGCGTGTCCCCTGGTGTCGTGTCCCATGGGTGGGCGTCCGTGCCTGCTGCGGGGGGGGTGTCCCACGGGTGCGTATGTCCAGGACCAGCACGCGTCTCCGGGGATGGAGATCATAGAATCATAGAATCATAGAATCATTAAAGGTTGGAAGAGACCTCCAAGATCATCGAGTCCAACCGTCAACCCAACAACACCATACCCACTAAACCATGTCCCTAAGCGCCTCATCTACCCGTCTTTTAAATACTTCCAGGGATGGTGACTCAACCACTTCCCTGGGCAGCCTGTTCCAATGTTTAACTACTCTTTCAGTAAAGAAATTTTTCCTTACATCCAATCTAAACCTCCCCTGGCGCAACTTGAGGCCATTTCCTCTCGTCCTTTCGCCAGTTACTTGGGAGAAGAGACCGACACCCACCTCGCTACAACCTCCTTTCAGGTAGTTGTAGAGAGCAATGAGGTCTCCCCTCAGCCTCCTTTTCTCCAGGCTAAACAACCCCAGCTCCCTCAGCCGCTCCTCATAAGGCTTGTTCTCCAGACCCCTCACCAGCCTCGTTGCCCTTCTCTGGACACGTTCCAACATCTCAACATCCTTCTTGTAGTGAGGGGCCCAAAACTGAACACAGTATTCGAGGTGCGGCCGCACCAGTGCTGAGTACAGGGGCACTATCACTTCCCTGCTCCTGCTGGCCACACTATTTCTGATACAGGCCAGGATGCCGTTGGCCTTCTTGGCCGCCTGGGCACACTGTCGGCTCATGTTCAGCCGGCTGTCGACCAGTACCCCCAGGTCCTTTTCCGCCAGGCAGCTTTCCAGCCACTCTTCCCCAAGCCTGTAGCGCTGCATGGGGTTGTTGTGGCCAAAGTGCAGGACCCGGCACTTGGCCTTGTTGAATCTCATACAGTTGGCCTGGGCCCATCGATCCAGCCTGTCCAGGTCCCTCTGCAGAGCCTTCCTACCCTCGAGCAGATCAACACTGCCGCCCAACTTGGTGTCGTCTGCAAACTTACTGAGGGTGCACTCGATCCCCTCATCCAGATCATTGATAAAGATATTGAACAGAACTGGCCCCAATACTGAGCCCTGGGGAACACCGCTCGTGACCGGCCGCCAACTGGATTGAACTCCATTTACCACAACTCTCTGGGCCCGGCCGTCCAGCCAGTTTTTGACCCAGCGCAGAGTACACCTGTCTAAGCCGTGAGCCGCCAGCTTCTCGAGGAGACTGCTGTGGGAGACGGTGTCAAAGGCCTTACTGAAGTCCAGGTAGACCACATCCACAGCCTTTCCCTCATCCACTAGGCGGGTCACCTGGTCATAGAAGGAGATCAGGTTGGTCAAGCAGGACCTGCCTTTCATGAACCCGTGCTGGCTGGGCCTGATTGATCACCTGGTTGTCCTGTGCGTGCCGTGTGATGGCACTCAAGATGATCTGCTCTGTAACCTTCCCCGGCACCAAGGTCAGACTGACAGGCCCGTAGTTCCCTGGGTCCTCCTTCTGTCCCTTCTTGTAGATGGGCGTCACATTGGCAAGCCTCCAGTCGTCCAGCACCTCCCCCATTAACCAGGACTGCTGATAAATGATGGAGAGTGTCTTGGCTAGCTCCTCTGCCAGCTCTCTCAGCACGCTCGGGTGGATCCCATCCGGCCCCATAGACTTGTGAGCGTCCAGGTGGCGTAGCAGGTCGTTGACTGCTTCCTCTTGGATTATGGGGGGTTTATCCTGCTCGCCGTCCCAGTCTTCCAGCTCAGGGGGCTGAATACCCTGAGGATAACTGGTCTGAATACCATCATGTTACAATACTGGGGCAATAAATCCAGCACTCTGGCAATATGCAAGGCGAGAAGGGGCTAAGAGGAGATTGGAATGCCTGGAAATCTATGCAATGCATGATTTGATTAGGACTTTATGTTCCTTGTATGAAGTCTTTGAGCCCAGGGCTCCTCTGGTCTTACTGCATTGGTAAGGGATCACCACCCTGTTATGCAGACAAAGATTCACTGGTAGTTGAGTTTTACTGAACCAGTCCCCAAAGAGGCTTTAAGGGATTGGGCCAGAAGGTAGAGAGGAATCTACACTCATTTCACCCACTGGGAGCTTGGACAAGTCACTTAATCCCTCTGTGCATCAATTCTCTTCCTTTAAACAAAGGCAACGTTGCCATGATGAGTTCTCAGGGTGCTCTGCTGGTAAAAAGGTCATGGTCATCCAAACAATACCAGTAGTGTATTAGCATTAGGGCAAGGAAAAGAACTTTGACTGATGTGAAGTCTCTTTTCAGGAGGCATCTATGAGGAAAAACATTGGCCCACAGAAATTGCTATCTGACATTTTCTCAGTATCTTCCCTGCTGGTTCCAAACTCTCTTGTTGCCCCTTCTCTGATGAACTCTTGGAGCCTGGAAGATGCACATGCATATCTTCACACACAGAGGGGTTTTTCTACAATGTCAGTATGGAAGAGACTGTAAGGATTCAGAGCCATGCAGCAAAATGGAAGAGACCTAGAGATTTGTATTTAAGAGCAGGATGGTGGAGAAATGCGGGAAAAAAAATCACTCAGTAATATATTATAGAGAACAATCCTGTGTTGACAGAGGGATGAACTAGGTGACCCAATAAAAACTGTTGTAACAGATTTTTTCACTTCTGTCACATAATAGAGGACTTCAGTCTCCAGAGCTGTCAATCCAACGCCTTTCACTGGCAGAAGTATTCACTCAAAAATAATCTTGCCGAAAGGAGAGAACCTCAGTTAACTGCTTGCCTGGGGCAGATAGAAGGCAGCCAGGAGGCTTGTTTGGCAAGTAATTATAAATGCACTTTTGCTGCCCAGGTGCAGGAAGCACAGCTTAAGCTTTTATTCATTAACATCATTAAAATTTCCATTTCAGCTGTCGCTCTGGCATTGACAGTGCTTGCAAAATTGTGACCAGGTCAAGTCAAAATTGGCAGTGAGCCTGACGCTGGGCACCATGAGTTCAATTGCTTAAAAGAGCCAAAAAAACACTGATAGAAATGTTAAATGATTCAGCTGTACCTCCATGCACTTTAGATGACAGGAAGGGTGGCCTTGAGGATAGAAAGAAACAGAGGAGAAGAAGGTTCAAGAACACAGGAAATGCCACGTCTGATCTGGCCAATTATCCATTTGTTTGGTATTTTGTCTTTGATACTGGTGAGTACCAGAAGCTACAAAGGAAGGCTCACAGGATCTCACGCTGGACAGTTAAGGATAACCATTGCTTGGGGAAATATCTTCCTTAGCACCCTCATTAGTGGTTGGCTTACATGCTATAGTGTGAAGCTTTTATATTCATCATTTGTATCTTAACTTCTCCTATTGTAAATCTGGAAAATTTCAATATCCACAGGTATCTACTTCTTATCTGAATCCTTCCACACCTTGCACCTCAGAGATGTCTTGTAGCAGAGATTTCCACAGGTGAATGAAGATGCCTGAGGAAAAGTATTCCCTTTGATGGAATACTTTCCCTATCGCTCAGTTTAATGAGATGTGCCTTTGGTGCTGGAGTGTGAAAGACAAGGTAAATAGGAACATTGAATTTGCTTTTCTACATAATTTATTCTAGCTATTTTGAATGCCTATTTTATTCATATGATTTCTAAAATAAATACACCTGCCATTTAATTTGCTTCCTACATGGAAGTCATGCTATGCCTTGAAACAACTGTGTTGACTATTTCTGGACCCCTTTGATTTCCGCTATAATTTTCTTTGAATACAGAACTGAACACAATGTTCTGGACATAATGCACTTACTTACTGATCTCATACCGGTTTTAGTAAGAAACTCCACCCTATTCCATAGGCATGTCCCAACAAATGGAGAGCACTGTTTGACCGCAGAGGAGCACGGTGCTATGAGGATGTAGATTGCAGCCTAGGAGGACATCAAATCTTTCTCGTTTTGAACCTGGGAACACATATGGATACTTCAAATGAATCCTTCCAAGGTGCATTTGTTACCAGGAAACTTTACACTGTTCCATAGTTGATTCCTCACATCTTTCTCTAGGCTTGACAAAGAATATTTACCATTTGCAAACATTGCCACCTTACTGACTATTTGCCTTTACCACATTGTCCATTAATCTACAAACCAACACAGATCTTTCTAGGAGTTAGATGCACACTGCTACTAATATTTTGCCGTGTTGGAAATGGCAAACTTGATGCTAAATTACGTATTTATTTTTTCAGACACTTAGCCAGCTTGTCTGCTTGCCGCGGCATGATGTTCTCATTAATAGAGTACCTGATTGCCTACCCTCTTGTTTGGGTCCTGTCGAGAATGTTTTGAAAATCCAAGTGAAAACAGGCAGACAATTTTCATTTGTCCCACATTTGCTGACACGCTCAAAGAGTGCTAATAGATTGAATTGGTTTTGCAAATGCCCTTCCAGAGTCCCTGTTATATCTGCAACTTTCAGATATTTTGTCATTCCAGTCTTGTTTCCATCGCAGGTAACCAACACTCCCTGCTCTGCTTTCCCAAACACTGATTTCAGAGGGCTGCTGCAACATCTGCCACCCCCTGATTCTCCTTAGAGCTGATATCAGCCAGGCTGTGTACTTTCTGTAGCAACTTTGCAACTTCATTCTTAAAATCATTCAGACCGTCAGATGTACTGTGCGATTTCTGTCAAATCGCTTAACTATTCTGTGTTGCTGTTTCCCCTCCTCCCTTTGTATAATAAGGTAAGAGTAGTCATCTCCCTCACAGCGGGTTGGAGAAACTTCATTCATTCATTTTTATAAAGTCCTTTGAGTCCTTCAGCAGAAAGTTGCTACCAAAGTGCAAAGTACTATTATTCAAGGACTTAAGTAGTGTTCCTAAATATATACTTTAGACAATTTCAGTCCACCTTTAAAAATGTGACTGAATGCTTCTGTGATCAGCCCTGTTTCTAATGTATTCCCATGATACTACACATAGGAAAGAATTGCCTCTGTTTGGATGGATGTTCTAGATTAATTGTTTTACCCTCTTTTCCCTGCAAACACCCCTTACATATTAATATGTAATAATGAGAGGATTATGATACCAGGCCAACTACAATCTCTGGTTTCAATTTTTTTTCATATAATCTCCTTTTTTTTTTTTTTCCTCACAATTCCACTTTTAATGCCTTTCCTTCCCTCTTTTGTTCTTTTCTGCTTGTTGAGTAGATTATGTGGTTCCACCCTCCCGCCCCGGCCCCGAATTTCCAATGAAGCTGAAACTAGGATATGATTTTTGCCTTTGCTTATGCCTACATTGTCACAGCAGCATCCATGACAGTGTCCCAGCTCAGGGAACAGGGCTTACTCTGCCACTGCACACACTGGTTCTTGGAAGTTACTCTAGACCCAAACAACCTCCCTCACCCAGCATCTTCTCACATTTTCCTTCTGTTCCTCTGCTCCTAACTGCACGTTCCAATAATCCCTCCTTTGTATTTGCATTGCCAAACAGCTACCTTTTGACCCCAGAAGTAATTTCTTTTCTGTTGTCATCTCTACCTCTCTTATAATTGCTGTGGCAATTTTTTCTGAGACACCTTCTTTCTATGTGGTAGAGATACTGATGACCGTCACGTCAGATCCCTGAAAACATATTGCTCATTAACCAGATGAATGGGTCTGTTGCCATTCTCTGAGCCTCTGACAGATGCCCAGTCAGGACAGATGATTTTCCATCCAGCTGCACCCATCTCTGGGGCTTCTTCCAGGAGCCATTTCTCAGCTGATGGCTCTTAAAACTGGAAAATCACAGGCTCGTTTGCCCTGAAGTCCACCCACTCTGTCTGGGCTATTCCCCTAGCAAGACATCCGGCTATCAGTGCAATTTAAATATGTGTTTAACTGTGATTAAGAAACTGTATCAGTATTGCTTCATCATACAGAGTTGCCCAAGAACAGACTGGATTGTGAGAAGCTTGTTCCACCCTCAGTGCTTACCCTGGCCCTTGCTCCACAATAGCTCAACAAGTTCACCTTCCTCCAGTGCTCTGCAGCAGCTTCCCAGACCATGTGTTATTTCATGTTGCTTCCCCTTGCTTGAGAGGGGTGGATATATCCTCTACAGTTCTTACCTCAAGGGTTTATTGATGTCCTCAGATGCTCTGGGTCCCCAGGCAGGCTGGGGACACGGCTGCAGGGGGACCCTCTGCTCCTGAGGTGCCGCTGCCACGTGCTCTCCTGCTTACAATCCTCAGGGACTGGCCAGCATTAGCTCAGCAGTTGCCTTTTATAGCTTTTTGTGGTAGCTCAGTAATTGTTCTCATCATACAAGCTCCTTGAAGAGACATTTTCTGATCCCATCTATCCCACTTGCAAGTGGGATAGATGGGAGCAGGAAAAGCCAGGTGTCTGCGGCACCAAGAGGCAATTTGTAAACTGTGGGTATTTTGTCTGTTTACTTGAAAGCACAAAATTTGTCACTCATGTGAGTAATTTACTGCTAATTATGAGCTTACAATCTGCAGATAGGAAAATCAGAGTCAGTGTGCATTTTCAGAGGAAAAGGAAAATTACTCCAAGTACTATATAATTACACACTTAGCTGGGACTTGCTCCTGAGCCTTTCTAGAACATTGCTTTTCAACTTGAGCAAGTTTACATACAATTGCATTACGTGGGAAGGGAGGGTAGCATATGCCAGAGAGAGCAAAAACCCAGAAGGCTAATGGCAGAAAGAACAGGAGGATAAAGCCCAAGGTGCTAAACAGTTAAAATTTCCTTCTCAAAATCCAAAAGAGCCATAACCCTTGGCCAAGACTGTTCAGCACTTACACATCACCGCTGTACATCCTGCAACCTTTCACCTTTTGCTGTTCCACCTTTTGCTATTCCAGCCCTGAACCCCTCACACACAGCTCTTCCCCTCTGGCCCACGCCATAGCCTGCTTCTTCCCATCCTAAGCTCATGAATGCGCTCCGCTAAACTCAGCCCCATATGTCATACCCAGTAAGCGAACACAAACAATGGAAAGAAAAACCTCATTTTCATTCCTGACTTAATGCAATGTTGGACTGGGGTCACCAGAGTTTCCAGGCCAGCATGCTAAGTTCTTGCAGCGTACTATTGTGTGCCCAGCAGCTGTGAGCTGGGCTTTGCTAATGCAGTACTCTACAGCCTCATTTTGTCTCTCCTTTGCAAGAAAGTGAAAACCCAAAATATTTTAGTGGATTAAATCACACAGTTACTGAGTTAATAGTCTAAGGGCAAAGAAATGGGAGCCGGAGAGGAAAGAGATGTTGTCAGCTGAGATTTGAAATGGGATGAAGAGTCAGTGAGGCAGGGAGCTACAGGAAGGAAAATGTTAAATACTTAATTGAATTTGCATAACTGATTCCTTAATGATAAACTAGGGATAGGTGAAGCAGAGAAATTAGAGATGGAAAAGACTTACTAGGTCGTCTAGCCCATAAAGCAGTTCAGATAAAATAACAGTCTTTCCTGCTCACCCATACCCCCGCTCTCATTCATTCTTGCTCCTTCTCCCTTTTGCATACACATATGAACTCCCTGGATTTCACTTGCCTCTCAAACCTACAGCAAATATTTTCAGAAGTTTTTATTATTTCTAATTTTTCTTTAAATGAAGAGAATATGGTGCAGAATTAATTAGCATCCTTGGAGACGGGTGTTCTTTGCTTGTTCCTACTATAAACAGAGCAGAGGCAACATGTATTTGCGTTTCCTTTGCTATCTGTCCCTTTTGCTGCAAAACAGTCTTCTCTAGATGTGGGGTGGAGACTGAACCGAGCCCTGAGGCTGCCTGCTGAGATCCCTAGCTTGGCAGGCACCTCAGTGCCAAACAGGGCTTCTGTTTTTGCTACGCAGACATTTATCTACCTGGAAATGGGCAGGCACCCCAGACAAAAATCATTAGGCACAGGCCTCTAAGAGCTGTACAATTACCAGGCTTAAGGCTTCCTGAGTCAGTCACAGGGATGGTTTCTGGGCGCCAGAGCTCTGCTATTACGCAGGGATCAGCATCCCAAGACCTGCGCTCAGCTCTTGCTGGCAGCTCCAGCTGCTCGAAGAAATCTGGGTAACTTTCGCAGCTGGTTTTATCTGGGAGCCTGTGGGAAGGGCTATGCCAGTTCTCCTGGGCATCTTTCATGAGTCGGAATGTGTCTGGGAGGGTCTGGGGCTGTGGAGAACAGCACATATGTTTGGGCACTTAGCAGAACATACAGGGATTTTTTTTGTTTTGCCCATGACAATAATCAGCCCCTGGATAAAGAGTCATCTGTCAGGTTTCACCACAGAAACATGAATGACAGGCAGTTCTCCTTCCCACTCATCAGAAGGGTAGTTTGGATCAATGCCAGCTTCACTGGGGACAAGCTAACACAATAAACTAATTTTTCATGAATAATGGTCTGAAATTTTTAATGAATCTGCTTCATTCATGTTCTCTCCAGTTTTGCCCTCTACTTTGTACCCATGCAGGATGAGCCGGGTGAGCTGGCAGGTCTACCTGCGGAAGTAGAAATTTTAAGCAATTATTGCAGGAGAATGGGGAGATGTTAAATTTAGATTCATAGCAAAAAGTACTTGAGGAGCCAGTCCAAGATCAGAAACCCACCCGGAGATGACCTCCCCATCCAAACCTGTTTCCGTTTTGTGCAGTGACTCCTTGCAAGAAACTGGCCACTCAAGGGGAACCACGGACCAGATTTATTCCAGTAACTTCAAACTATAAGTGCATTTGCGAAAAGAACAATCTGCCCATTAATGGCCTGAAAGAAAGGACAAATGAATCAAATGAATGATTGAATATGAATTATTCTCCCAGTCCTTCAAATCTCCAAATGCAGTGCAAGTCCTTTCTAACCCAATCTCCTCGTCGAATCTTCTCCCCTTTAAAAAGCTGTTGTATTAGTTGCCTAAATTATTCATGTGCTGAAATAAACGTGTTGGTTATGGAGTTGCCCATCTCCCTTTCCTTCTGCTGAAAATATTATTTAACTTAAAGGTGGCAGTTATATAATTTAATCCTTGCCTTCCATTATTAATGAATTTTAACATGAAATATGTAGGCATTTTCCCTATTCTGCCTTATGGAGCACTGGCCATAATTATGTCAGATGGAATATTTTTCTCCTTTTTTTGAAGAAGTATTTATTAGAAACTGTCCTCTGTGGTGCTGACAGAGGAAGTTTAAATGGAAGAGTAATTTCTGCCTCCTTATTTTTAGCCTTCTTGTAGGCCATTTTCAAAAATGGACCTTTCCAGTGCCTTACGGCCTATTGGCTTGAGTCCTACTGGCTTTCTGGGGTGATGGATCTCTCTGCCCCTGCAAGCAATTCTGATAAAATCAACAGATACAATAGTGAAGGTGAGTTTGGCTAGACCCTTTCCTGAGTTTTCTCATGAATTGTCTCACTTGGGAGACAGCTATAGTTCCTGTTTTATATATCTGGAAATGGAGTGTGGGGAAATCATATGCCCATTCACAACATGATTGCTGGCAACAGCACCTAGAATTTCTCATTACCAGCCCTGTCTCTTCTCACGAGACCACCCTCCTTTTCACAGCTGCCAGCTCTCCCAGGACCCGGAGCTGCCCCCACTTGTTGTCCCTCACACCCCTAGTTCCTGTGTGCCAGGAGGCCCGGAGCTGTCACCATCTCTTCTCCTGCTTTCTGGTGTGATCATTCTCACTCCTGTTTGCACACACAGATGGAGCTCAAAGGATCCCTAATAGCATCCTTTACGTAATTAACATGCAATTAGCTTAATGAATATTTTAACCTCATTATGTAGTTACTCATCTTTATCTGTTGTGGGTAAGTCTAGTGCCCAGCTCTGGCCTGTTATAAAGACAAGCCAAATTAGTCTGGTTCTTCAATTATGTTCGAGGGGCCTGTTTATACAGCTCTTTCTCCTTCCCTTTATTCATCATGTCTATGATGGAAGGGCTGGGGTTTACGGAGGCAGAACATGTTGTTTTCTTCATCTTCCCCTGAAGAAAGAGAGATTTCCTTAGAGATGAGACAGAGGCAGGGGGTGGTGGTATTAAATTCTGCTCACTTGGTTGGGATGAACCCTGTTGCTCTATCCATGAGACAGGCTTTCAACAGAATCTTGGCAGCAACAACTCCTAGCTGTGGGTCTTTCCCATTTTCAGCCTGCTATGTGGTGTGCTACACACTTCATAGTGTGGCAAATGCCCTTCTCCATCATGTTCTTCACGGTTGGGATTTGTACCTCAGCAGAAGCAGTATCTATGCCTTGCAGGCATGGGATAGTTGTCCCACAAGCCACTGACCAGCATGTGGAAAACCCTCCTGAGAAAAGTGTCTGAGGCTGGCAAGCAAACCACAGTCCTTTGGGCCCAGATGAGGGAGGAGATGGACTCTTGCCCTGCAGTAGTGTAGCAGGAGGGGAATAAGGAAGGGTGTCTACTTTCCCTCAAGCGATCTTGTTGGCAGATTTCACCCTCTTGAGCCAGGCAGGTATCTTAGCAAAGCTTGGCAGGAACCTGCTTTGATGTGAAGTTCCCATCGCTTCCTTCTCCAGGCAATTAGTTTGTAAATGCAGCTAGGGGCGGGGAGAAGCAAGCGTGGGAGGGGGAAGAAAGTTTGCTTGAGTCAAGAGTGACCTCTTGAGCTGACTGCAAAGCAATATGAAAGAGAGACTTGTTTGGTCTTACTAGACGGGCAGAGTGGTGACCTAATAGATCACGTCTTGGCTCTCTAATTGGGACAAGCATGTGAGGGAAGATCTCACTCCCACCATCCTCTGGGAAGAAAACAAAACACATCTCTGTGTTGATGTGTTTACTGCCAGCATCTCAGCAGCCCCTTCACTGACTCTTCCTTCTTGTTATGACCTGGGGAAGGCAAGTCATGCTTCCTACCCCATGCCTGGGGAAGAAGGCCGGTAAGAGCCATTCGGTCTCAATGGAAATCCTCACAGAAAGAGAGGAATGGGCTTCAGAGATCTTAACAAAAAGAAAATATCTCTGGTAAAATGCCATTGGAAAGTTAAGAAAGCAGTGAGCGCTATTTCCTTCAGGCTATGCTTTTTGTTGTTTTGAGTCAGCAAGGTTAACCAGAGAAATAGAGCAGAAAGTTGAGATTATTGGGAATGGCTACAGTTGGGTTTTCAAAGCCTTCCCACATACTTCAAAGGAAAAAACAAACTTTATTTACACAATGCATACTCCTGCCTTCTTAACCCAGAACTGGCTGTGCAGAGAAGGAGAGAAGTGAAATACTAAGGGGGTGTTAGCAAAGAACAAGTGCAGAAAGAATGAGGGATGTCTTAATAATAGGAAAGCTATGCTGCCACACGTCCTTCCTGGGGCTGCATTTTTCTGACAGGGTCCACCTCCCTGCCAGGCCAGGCCCAGAGCTCTCAGTCAGCTATTTCCAGCTCTGACTTAGCATGTCATGTTCAAATTCTGCTGAGGTATCACCCGGCTCCTACCCTTACAGAGGAGCAGCCATGTTCAATGAGGTAATGAGCTGAGAAGATTTGTGGGTGTGCATATTGCAGCAGGGTCAGCCCATGCAGTCCATGTAAAGAGCACTAAGTCTGCATTATTTGTCTTAGTCTGGCACTTTTACAGAAGCAGCTGTAACTGGGGCTGAATACTTTATCGACAGGACAAACACAGCTAGAACAGCCATCCATCCCAAAGTCAAGTGGACAAACTTGTATCGGTAAGTGCTGTGACTGCTGAAGCCTAAGGATCAGAATTAACATTCATTTGTCCTCATCCTTTGGTTTGACTGAAGCAGCCTTGTGCTGTAGGGTAGGTTGGTAGTTCAGTCCCCATCTCATCCTGTAGCTACCATGAACAGCTCCCGGTGCTTCCCCAGCGCTAAGGAGGGCCCTGTGCCCACACTCAAGATGAAAGAAAAGTATCTTTCCAGATACAGAGGAGGTAACTGAGAAGATCCACGTGTTGCAGAAGTAAAAGACCATGACCTCTGGTTATCATTGATTTCTACATGGGGCTTCCTAAAAATTTTCTGCTAATGTGGTGTAACTGAGCCAAATTCTCAGCCAGGGTAAACTGAAGTCAAGCCATTGACACCAGTGGACTTGAGCCACTTTAACCCCAGGCAAATGTTTTTGCCTTGCGACACAAGGCAAGACACCCTACTACAGTCAGGAAAAGGACTCAGCATGTTGCTGCTGCTGGAGACAGGGCTATATCCAGCTGGCAATATTTGTGCATGTGCCAGAGAGAGCAAAAGCCTCCTCTCCTGTAGGTCAAGAGGGTAAAGGCTTTCACTTTGGATGTGAAGATCCCACCGTGTAAACTTTCTCACGATCCTTGGGTGTGACTTCAGAGCCAGCTAGGTACTGGAACCCTTTGTGTGTGTAGCACAAATGTGAATCCAACCCAACAAACTAGCTGTTCCTTTTTAAAGGATTTTGGGTTGTCTCTGTAGAAAGTTCATGGGGATTCCACATTCACAGCCCTGCTCCGCATCAGCTGGCAGGCTCAGGGGAGCCCAAGGGCTGGCGTCCTCACTGTTGGCCCTGGCTGGGGAATAATGGCAGAGACTCGTGTGGGAAGCTGTTCTTGTCCTACGCCCTTGTTAGAGAGATGACTTTATTCACCAGGGCTGTCAATCCAACACCTTTCAGCAGCAGGGATTCTG
>NW_008825433.1:4543451-4544363 GCF_000699105.1 Pygoscelis adeliae | reverse complement strand
TCTGTTTACAATAAAACAATAGACCCAAAGTTGATAATCAGATGCAAATTATGTACCAGTATGCAGAAGACAAAGATAAGATTTGCATAAAATGTTTGTATGACAGCAGTTAAGTATCCCTAATTTTTTCCCAGAAGATATTAAAGCACAGAGAGCAATAATTCCTCACGCAGCTCATCTCCCCTCCTCTAGCACAGCCCTCAGCCTGCAGTCCTGTATTTGAGGGCAGACCAGTTCACCAGAGAGGTGCCCCTTCCCCTCCCACGTGCCAGGGGGAGCAGCCTGCTGCAGGGACGGTCAGGTCAGGCTTGGTGGCAGAATGAGCATTGGTTGTTTCTTTCCTCAGGAATCTCTTTTCCAGGAGGGGAAGCCATTAGCTAAAAAGGTAAAACAGATTTGCTGCTGCTCTTTAAAAAATTTCTTCCTTATATCTAGTCTAAATCTGCCCCCCTTTAGTTTAAAGCCATTCCCCCTTGTCATGTCACAACAGGCCCTGCTAAAAAGTCTGCCACTGTCTTTTTTATAAGCCCCCTTTAAGTACTGATAGGCTGCAATACGGTCTCCCCGAAGCCTTCTCTTCTCTAGGCTGAACAACCCCAACTCTCTCAGCCTTTCTTCACAGGAGAGGTGTTCCATCCCCCTGATCATTTTTGTGGCCCTCTTCTGAACCCGCTCCAACGGGTCCGTGTCTTTCTGATGCTGAGGGCTCCAGAGCTGGACGCAGGACTCCAGGTGGGGTCTCACCAGAGCAGAGTAGAGGGGCAGAATCACCTCCCTCCACCTGCTGGCCGCGCTTCTTTTGATGCAGCCCAGGGTACGATTGGCCTTCTGGGCTGTGAGCGCACATTGCTGGCTCCTGTCCAGCTTTTCATCCACCAGTACCGCCAAGTCCTTCTGGGCAGGGCTGCTCTC
>NW_008825433.1:4527588-4540402 GCF_000699105.1 Pygoscelis adeliae | reverse complement strand
GGGCTGCATTACTCAGCTCCAGCGCTTCTCCTGGTGTGACAGGACTTTCCTCTTCGGCCTGCAGAGCAGTGAAGCGGTTCTGCAAGGGCACCTCAGACTTCGGGGGAAATCTCCTCCTTCTGCAGGTCCTTGCCTTTGCAACCGTCCATTCTTCTGCATTATTGGCCCCCCCGCTCCCTTCTGCGTGTGCCGGTGGGGAAGTTATTGGTTGTTTGGCTGTGGGCTGCGGGTCCACTGCAGACTGCGCTTGGAACCAGCTATCGAACTCCTCCTCTGCCTCCCTGATGTTATGCAGCCTTCTCACTGCCTCCTGCAGCTCAGCCACCTGCTGCAGGAGGTCCTCCACTTGGGCACCCCTTTTGCAGGCAGGTCTGCTGCCTGTCTGTACCCCAGGAGAGAGGTCTGGGCACTTCCTGCAGCCTGAGGTCTGCACTGCAGCCTCTCTCTTCAGCAAGAGCAGAGCTTGTTCAACAACTGCTCTCTGTGGAGCTTAAAATAATCTTCTGAGGGTAGGAAACTGCTCACCAGCTTCAAACCAACAGCTAAGTCTTGTGTAAAAAGAGCAGTCCAGGGTGCCATTGCTGGCATACTTTCTCTTTTGCAAGCAGCCGGCAGTTTGTTGTGTGGTGGGATACACTGGATATGTGTTTTGGCCAGTCTCCAGTTCAAAATGCGGTCCTTCTCCTTCCACTGTCTGTTGGGGTTGGGGCCAGCGTTGGGCAGAGGCTGAAATGTCTCCCAGAGCCAGTGGGGACTATTCACCAGTGCTAATGGGTAACCTAGAGGTTTAAGTGGGTTTGTCAAATCTTGACACTTTGCAACATGGCTGCTGCACATCCTTGGGTTTGCAGGTGGAGCCTGCAGGTCTTCCTAAGGAGTGCAAGCAAGGTGGCTTCAATGTGAGTGGCCTCGATGGCTGCTTCTCCTCAGCTTGGTGTTAGCTCAGGACTTTTTGTGCAACACTCAGAGGATGCTAAAGGCACCCTTGCTTGGAGACTGTAGGGAACCCTCCTGCATGATGCTGTCCAGCCACGCTGTGCTCACTGGGGCTGGCCGCAGCTCAGACACTGGGAAAGATACAGCGGGAAGGGAAAGGGTGCTCGTAGGCTGTAGGGGCTGCGTAACTCATTTCAAACCCTGAAGCAGTGTGACACAAATGAAAGGGAAAAACTGGGGTTCTCCAGAGACGCCTGTACAACACACACGAGTCTGACTCATCTCTGGCTGCCCAGAGGCCCTGCTGTCAGATGGAAAAGAGCTGCGCTGTGGCAGTTGCAGCAGCGGCTGCAACAGCAGCAGTGCCCTGTTCTCGTAATTCACTGCCATCTGCTTCTCCCAGCCAGAATCTATAGCTATTTTTCCCCCACAGATGGTTAAAAACATGCCCTGATTTTTGTCTTCCATGCAGTATTTTATTTTTGATAGTTCTGGACCGATCTCAGCTGCAGTTCACCAAGAGAATTGCAGAGTAGTCCCACCTTTCTCCAACTCCAGCTCCATGTATTAGCTATTTTCTTCCAACAGTTACTGATATGTGTGGATGTGGCCCCTCTCTCCCCCTGCCCCCCTTTTTCTTTATCTCTCTCTCTTCCCCCCACTGGACGTGTGTACTTATGTGAACCAGGGCAAGAAACAAAAAAGCTGATGCTTGGAACGGATTAGTTTGCATTACACAGCCGACAGATTTTCTTGGAGAAGGCTAGATACTCAGAATTCAGCACTTCCCCTTCATCAGTGACTGATTGTCTCTGTGTCTTGGGGCGATTAGAATTCTGCATTTTGAGTCACTCTTGTCAAGTCCAAAAGTAACAAAAATGCACCTGTGACATGAAATCAGGCCTAAGAAAACTTATCCTTTCCTTCCTTGGCTTCATAAATGTGCCTTTTTCATCTGCATGGCTGGCTACTTTATTTAAGACATACAGGGACTGTGGCCTTTTTCATCCCGAAGCACTTGATAAAGTACTTTAAAAAAGGTAAATAGAGTGTTTGCCCAGGCTGGACAAATGAACACATTAAATCCTGCACTCATGTGCCCAAGACTACAAACCTCCCATGAACTGCTACTGTCTTCCAACAACTCTGCTGACAATGTTTTTGTGTTCTTTCTGCCATACAAAATATTTTTAGATCACTATTAACCTCTCTGTGCTTATGTGGGTGGATGCATGTGCGTGTGTATATTATTACCCTTAGTATTAACAGTTGCAAAATGTACCTGCTTGATTCACTTTATAAACAGCAGAAATTACTGAACACCAATGAGCTCCGTGCTGAACACAGGACAGGCTGTGTACCTACGAAGAATGAGGAATCCCAGCTACGAGGAATTTGTAATCTTGCATTCATGTTGTTGCTTTTACAATGTAAGAATAAGGTTACAATCTGTTTTTCTTTTAAAGGCCCATTTCGGTTCCTCTACAATTTTGTCTTGTAAAATGTGTTTGGCTTGAAAAAGACCGGGGTGACTCTGAAAGCAAGGGAGAGTATTTGTGAAACGTCTGAGGGAGAGCTTATCAAATGATATTGGAGCAGTAGTTTATTAAAGATTTAACCCCTTTGACATTTTCCTTTTTGTTTACTGTTTGTTCACATCCCTCTAGCTCACAAATATACTGTTTATTGTCCTTCAGATTTTCCGTATCATTAATTCTGGCTGGAGGCTCCAGCAACAGCTGTATTTGAAGAAACTAGATTATTATTGAGAGAAATTATTAATGATTTTGTTGATGCCCTCTACCTTTCTTATTGATTTCACTGGAAATCATCAGCTTGATCATATACCCATGGAGCTCAAATGGGGAGGGGCATATCTGTGAATGTCACGATCCGCTGAAGTTAAGTGTGTGCACTAAGGGCACAGGAGAAGTCCTCTCCTGCTTGGGGTGAGTAAGCCACCCCCGTTCTCAACACCCCCCTTTCCAGCCTGGCACAGTGAGAATGCACCATGTGTACTGTCTACAGTTTACAGGGCAGAAGATTTTGTTTTATACAAGATAACCCAATTATCTGCATCCTTTAATTTAAGTGGGAGGCTACATTTGCAGCTATAAGATAATGATTCCAGGCTCAGCTTTGCAGATGCGAGTTTCTCTGCCTCATTACAGGCAGGGCTGGTTTCAAGCACGGGCAAAGCTGTTGGCTGCCAAAGGTGGGAGCCTGCCAGGGGCAACCAGCAGCCCGGTTTGCCTGGGCTGGAAGAGATGGGGATGGCTGTAGCTGCAGCCGGCACAAGCCGACTGTCCAGCCCTTCTCCCCGAGCTGTGCGGTATCAAGGGGGCAGAAAAGGAGAAACACACCCTGGGAGGGACCCACTCTGCTGCTGCCACACAGATGAATTTTGCCTGCCCAAGGGTGAAGAGAAAATCCTTGGGCGGCAAAATTAAATTTTGCCTACCCTGCTGATAAGCCTTGAGCCAACTCTGATTATGGAGGTATCTTCACCTCCTTCCATTTTGACTACAAAGAGAGACTTATTGAAAGGTTGATTTTGATCCCTGTTAAGAAAAAAATAAAGAAGGAGAAAGACAATAAAGTTCCTCTTGCTTCAAGATTTTAGATTTAAATCTCACTGACAATACCATATTTTCTGAAAGTGTTAAGTTACTTGAGGAGGAATATTTTGAATCTAAAGTAATTTACATTACCTCCATTTCAATATGTTTGCAGCATCTGCCACTTTTTTTGTGACCCTCTCTGAGTCCAACATAAACACATTATCCTGCAAAGTCTTAAATAAAGGTAGGTTAGACACTGCTTCTGCAAGAGGCAATTTACTAAATCAGGGATGATAAATGTAGAACTGTGGTCTGAAAATGAAATGTGATTCTCCACCAAGACAAAAAAGGGGGAAAAAAAAGTGCTAATATGAGAAATTTATATCGGTAATTTCTTGATCGGCCAATGCTCATTTTCCAGAGGGACAGGCATCTCTTGGTTCCTGTAAAATACTCTTTCTCAGGCATCTTCCATCAAAATGTTTGCTGTTTTCGGGGGCTCAGAGGTACTTTTTCCAGACATGGTGAATGAAGAAGAGTATTTAACACAAGGCACCTCACATGGGATGTTTGGAGCAGGGATGAGCTCACCCCTGTCAGCTGAGGTGGTCAAACTCCATGTTATCCCCAAGACCAGGTATGCCCAGGGCAGCTGGACCGGCTCCTCAAGCAGAGGGAGGTGCATTTCACCCTCTTCCTCCCTCACCTTCCTATCAGCCCCTCCAACCACTCCGGCTCCCTGCAAGGGCAGGACCGTAAGGGAAGTCCAGTGTCTGGTGGGGTGTGAAGCAAGTGAGGGGGTGCCAAAAGGTGGGATGGAGCAAGATAAGGGCTGACTGGGCAGAAAGAAGGGTCAGAGCTGCTGGGGCCCTGGGGACCCTGCCTAGCTTCCCTGCGCTGGGGCCTCCCCCTGCACTGCCCATGGCCCAGGACCCCATTTCAGCCCAGTCCGGGGCCATCAGTCCCTGCCCCAGCGACGCTGCAGCAGTGCCGGCTTACATCCTGGCTTTCGCCAAGTTTCAGTTGTCCACTTGCCCCCACCATCTGTCCAGCAGTCCTTGCTTCTCTTCCCGTGGTTCAAACTGCCCCAGTGTCCCTCTTTCATCCCTCCCCCAGGCCATTTCCCACCCCCTCCTTTCTCTGCCCGCCCCCATTAATTCCTGACTCGGTCCTGCCCTGGCTTCCCACAGCCTTCTCCCTCTCTCCTGGATCTTGCTGGTTCCCCCAGTCCTTCCTGAAGCTAGGTGGAGATGTGGCTCCTGTCTCCCTCAGTCCTGATGCCAGAGACGGGGAAAAATCAGAGGGGGAAAATCAGAGGCATTTATTCCTCAGTGCCAGCATCATATGCCATGAAACCTTCCAGCAAGACAGATATTGTGGTTTACCTGCAAATCTGAGGGCTACTGAACAGCTGTAAATCTGATCCCAAATGAGTATTGTTCCTTAAGAATACCGGCTTGTGCATCCTGATGGAAAATGTCACTGCTCTGTGTGAAATATAAATGAATGGTTTATTACTCGCTTCTCAGAAATCAGGACTGGAGGTTGTTCCTCACAATGCGCTCTGATTAGAACAGGTCAGACCAGCAGCGTTTCCTTCTGTCTCCGTAATCTATGAATGATTTTGTCCATATAAAAATTACGCTATTTTCCACTAATTTTCCTGCTTGACTTTGCTAATAGGGAAGTCTGCTGCTGTTACTTAAAATCCTCATCTGGTTTTCCTGGGGAAGTTTGGATGCAGGGGTTGGCTTAGCAAGGAGAATCACTTCACCCTTCACCAGAGCGCAGCCACCTGGGGAGCTGCATGGAGAAACTTCTTTGAAAACCAACAGGGTGAGTGTGCAATGCTCAAGACATGAGGGGACGTGCATGAAAATACTGCAGCACCTGGTGAGCCCCTAGAGGGAGGCTGCAATAGCGGGCATTTTGTTTTCAAGCTTTAAAAAAGTGCCATCTATACAATAGGTAAACTAAACACTATCTTGACTCCAGTGGCCCTGTATTTGGCTTGACACTCTATGTTACACTCCTCCCCCTCTGTGAGGTACTGAGCAATGGTGTGTCGTAGAGCTGGTTGCTCCCAACATCTTCACAGCTCAGTGTGAGGGCACCCGTCCGGCACATGTGCCCAGCACGTCACTCTGGAAGCGGTAATAGCCACGGCCATCAGAGGCTCTGGCTCTAATATCAGGCTAGCATGATTAGCCCTTTCTCTCTTTCTTCTGAGGACTAGATGTAACTGAGAAATCAAACTTCAACCTCTGCCAGCCTATAAAGGGTGGAGGAGGTGGAGGTTGCCAGCAGGTTGTTTGATCTGTCGTTTCTTCTCTGGTCTTAAAGACAGGGAGAGGAGAAATGTCTTTGCTCCACATTCCCGCTAACTTTCTTGGCATGATGAGCTAGCCAGCTAATAAGCAAGTAATTATACATCGAAATACACAGTTCAGTTGCAATGCTGTCTGTCTGCAGCTGCACTGCACTGAGAAATGAGGGAAGAAAATACTCTGTTCCAGCTCTGCTCATGTCTCTGCCTCGCTGTCTGAATTTGGGTGAGTCACACCTCGACTTTGTGTTTCATCCCCCCCCGCCTCACACAGGGGAGCGCTCCTTCATACTCACTTTTGATCAGGGGTGCAATTCATGACTGAGACGGCTATGCCAGCAAAACCCGTCTGTGTGAGTGCGGATTCATTTGTTGCTTTGCTTGGGAGCAGTGGGGAGATGTGTGATCCTGGCAGGAACAGCTCTGCTGGTAAACCGTGCCTCTCCACCAGCAGTGCTTCAGAGCTGCACAGCGCTCGCACACCTGTATCATGTCCCCAGACAGCCGCAGCCCCAGCTTTTCTAAAGTGATTAGAGCAGCTCATATGAAAAACAAGTTAGTAAATGTGGTTGGTGTTTCTATAATTTCCTCCCAATAGGGTTTTTCTGTTAATTTCTTGTATGTACCATCTCATGTTACTTGGTTTTACAGTAATGGCTCTTCTAACTCTGGTTTGCCAGAGAATTGTGTTATAAATAGTCATGGTAAATTGAAACGCAGTCTTTCACCATAGGTTTTCTAAAATGGATCAAGTTATAGAGGAAAGACAAGGATATCACTGTGCCTTAAGGATGTGAGGATATTTAAGCACAGAGGCAACATGGAATTGTGGTTCAGACCCACCCCAAAGGTAAGGAGGGAGCAGCAACCCTTGTGGGGGGTGGGGGGGTGGTGTTTTAAAGCATCTTTCAGCAGGCACGGTTCCAAATGTTTTCTCGTCTCTGCACATTTCTTTTGCAACTTCTGGATTTGTGCAAAGAATTGCTTAAGATATTTTGACTTGAACTGGTGGATTGTTAAAAATGTAGCTGTAGTGTGTCACTGGACAGGAGGGGAAAGGATATGTGTGTGTGTGTACATACAGGTTCACACAAAGACAAAAATCACTGGATTCTTGAGTCAAGAGTGCTCCAGCAGTGGTCAACACCACCTGAAAATGACGAGGCAGCAGTAACTTGTAAGGGTACCTCATAGACTGTATGTGGCATCCAACAAGGAAACTATTTCTGCGCAAGTTAACCGTAGAGGCTTCATTCTCAAATTCACTTAGAGGAGCCAAGCCTTATGGGCTAGTTTTGCACCATGGGCTAGATTTAGGTCACAAGAAGACAGTGGCTTTTGGATTAAGTCAGAGGGGACAACTACCCTTTTTTTTTGTGTTCCACATTTCTCTTGACACTTGGACTTCAGGCATCCAAGTTTCCTTAAAGTCATACAGGGTCAAAACACTGAGCTGAAATAGTGTATATACAAGCGGTATCTGTGCAGAGACTGCTGGAGAATGTATATGAGGGCTGAGAGACCCAGACTCTCCGAGCTCAGAGAGTCCTCCCTCACGGGGGTAAGATTTGCAGCACTCTATCCCTTCAGCCCTCACCATCTTACAGATCCAAAGCAGGGAAATTCAGTGGCACTGAGACATGCGTTGCTGAGTGAGGCAGCTCCTCGCCTTCTCTCCTTAAGCCTGGAAACCCTCTGATGTATTCACCTGCCACCCTGGGCTATAGGTACGAGCAGAGCAAGGTGTGACAGTGAAACAGGCCATGAAAGTTATTTTGAATTAAAACCTGAGTGTCCGCGTCCAGCCTTGAGTACCTCTGGAGGAGATAGGTGCACTGGGGCCACTACAT
Organism: Pygoscelis adeliae; assembly: GCF_000699105.1. NCBI lineage: Eukaryota > Metazoa > Chordata > Aves > Sphenisciformes > Spheniscidae > Pygoscelis > Pygoscelis adeliae. Next base: position 4,532,729 of record NW_008825433.1, on the reverse strand, counting down.
TTCCAACAGGAGCTCTGGCCCCAGGATTTCCAAAACCCAGGGAGAAGCTGTGCTTATTTATAGTTCTCCTGGAAGGAATCTGGGCAGAGGGAAGATGGGTCAGGCCAGGAGAGTGAATTTGTGGTAGTGAAGGGAAATAGCGATCAGTTGGAGAGCTGCCAAAAAGAGAGCAGGAGGAAGCCTCCACTGGGAACAGGGCTGACTCAGATATGTCCAGCCAAAACAGCAGGCGATGCCCAGGTGAGCTGGGGCCTGCATGCCTATTCTCCTGCATTGAATGAAGCCCATACCAGTAAAGGTCTGACTGCCCAAGCTGTTTGGACGGTGGCAGTGCACATAAGCTACTGACAGCTTTGGATTTCAATTTTTTTTTGTTGTCATGTTGCAGTGAGAGGGTGGTGGAGAGCTGCACCACTGACTGACGACGTATGGTTCCCCAGAAAGCAATGGGGCTGCTTCAGGCATTGAATTGCATGCTCTTGTCTGCAGTCTGTCTGGCACTGTTGAATCTTTCTGTAACCACCTCTCCCAGTTCTTGTGGTCCGGGATCAGTAGTGAGGGGAAATTCTCGTGGAAAAATAGTTTTCTCTGCAGCCTCCTTTTTACATCCAAAACACAGATGCTTACCTTCCTGAAGTGAGGGTGGCTCTGTCTGGGGACAAACAGGGACTGAGGAACTTCTTGTGTGTAATTTTAAGTCAATGTATTGATGATAGATCAGCTTCCCAAAAAAGAGTGTGGCCACTGGGCAACTGAAGTGAGGAGGTACTAGCTGGGGTGTTTTCTCACCAACTAGTGGTCTCAGGGCATGTGAGCCCACAGTCTCACCTGAGCACTCCCACAAAAGTGACTCTGCAGGATGGCCTCCTCATCGTGTCAGGCTATGGGAGACATAATGTGCTGTCTGTGGCCAAAGGCTGTCTCCACCAAGGTCTAAACAGCAAGGTCCCATCTGAGAATTGTCCTATGTAGATTTTACTTTGACTCATATCAATCAATCATCCCCATGCTGTGAGTTGTGTTTAAAACCTCTGAAGGGAAATTCAAGGAGCACAGTCTCCTGGGAGTGCTGACAACTGGTTCAAACACAACCCTCTGGCTGAAGGCATCTGCTTCAAGAGTAGCTCCTTTATCCTCCTTACCCTCCCCAGCACCTCCACCTCCACTGCAGGGCAGAGATCATACATTTTAGGTCATCTGCCTGGCCCTGACAAGATCCGCAGTCGATGTACCCTTTGCTGGCAGTGGCAGAGAGCATAAACAGGGGAGGATCATGCCCAAACCCTTTGTATCTGCTCTTTGTGAAAAAGCATCCCTCTCCACTGCACTCTGGGAGACGTGTGCTAGGAGAGGGGGGCTGAGGCAATGAAAGGAAGTGGAAGAAAGGGAGAACAAGTTCCTTTGACCAGCACCAGCTTGACATTTTTTCAACTCACTTTTCACACATGAAAGGGAGAGTGGGAAACAAGAAGAAAGCATGAATGCAGGAGGAGAAGGAGACAGAGAGGAAAAAAAGATCAAAGAAAGGGTGAAACAGGAAAAAGATGCTCCCAGTGATGCTGAGACATTTGCCTGCACCCCTATACCAGCCCCAATCTGTCCTAAAGCACAAGAGCAAAAAACCAGCAGGATCTCTGGCAAGCTAGAGATATAGGCTAAAAAGCATAGAGATTGGTAGAAAATGTCGAGTTAAAAGCCTGTGGGTTTAGTGCACAAGAAGTGGGATGGGAGGCAGGGTGTGGGGGTGTGTTTCAGCATTTGAGCTGAGGAAAGAAGAGTGGCCACACATTGAGATCACAGGGGCAAGGGATTACAATGGCTTTCACATAAGCCTTAACCAGGAAACAGAAGTTTGTCAAAGTATAATTGGGTAAAGGCAGGAATAGCAAAATCCAATACAATAGCAACCAGCTGCCAGAAATCCCAGCATGGCCCTTGGACTGGCTGCATCAGGGAAGTGCAGGGAGGAAGGGTGGTAAAGCTCAGGCAGGATGAATACCTTGGGTGAGGAATAGAGATGGACTCCCTCTTCATCACTCCTTTCAGTACCAAACACTTTCTGTGATGAGGAGAGCTAATCAAAAAAGCAGAGAATACACAAGAGGCTCAGAGGTACTACTAGTGCTGTAAAATGCATCTGGGAAGAAAGCGAACACAGCATAGGTGTATTCCCTGGGGTGGAGATGAGGAGAACTGAGGACAGCAAAGCAGAGCCCTTGGGATATATAGCCCTATCTTGGCATTCTTCATACTGGAAGCAGGAGATACCCAGGAGGATCCGGGGCAGGACCAGCACCAGCCTAGTGTTAAGGATGGTGGGAAGCACTGTTCCAGGCTAGGGGGATTTTTTTCCCCAAAGAGATGCCGATTCCAGCACCTCAGAATGACAAACTAGCATTTTTTTAATATTTTCTTTTTACAGTTTTCCTATGAAGACCAATTAAACAGAAAGAAAACAGACAGTGGACAGTTTGACTGCATCCTGTCATTGTAGCTTAGCCCTGCTTTCCCATCTTCCAGTAGTTCGTGCTTTGCAGAGTACTTGGTGCTGTTGCCCATAGTTTGCTTATAGCAGTCCGACAGGGCTCCCCCTCCCCACACACACTGGCTTTCCCCTGCCTGTCCCAGTTCCCCCTCTTTGGCTCTCTTGCTGCCCTATCTCGCTGCCTCAGGTCAGACCCTTGCCCCTGTGCCACGCTGTTGCAGAGCCTGCCCCAGCTCAGCCCGGCACAGCAGCATCGCAGGAGCAACCCTGCGTGCTCAGCTCCTCGATGCAGACCTGTGCTGCAGTTAGAATTCCCTTGTTTTCCCATCTCCCCGCTAACATCTCTGCTGCAGCACTGGAGAGTCCTCTGGCTTTCCCCTTCTCAACTCCCACCTCTCTTGCAGCATTTAGAGTCACCCTGGCTTTGCCCATTGCCTTTAAGGTGCCCTGTTGTGTTCCTTTTCCCTTCTTACTTTCTATTTCTACTCCCTTTTAGTAAGCTGTAGCAAGGGAAAATGCTGCAGCAAAGCTTCCAGCTGGGCTGTACTCACTTCCATATGTGTGTAGGGAGGGAGTGGAGAAAGAGATCAAACTTCAGGGATCCTGGAGACATTCTTGGACGTGGTGCTGAGAAGAAAATAAGCAGGAAAGAGGTGACAGAAATGTCAGGCCACAAGCTCAAGAGATCACTGGGGCCCACAGATAGCGGCATCATCCCAGAAAAGAAATCAATGACGGACTGCACGAGACTATAGCATGAAAACATTGACACAAAGAGAATGAATGTTCTTGCAACTGGACCTTGGCCTCACACAGTTCTTCAATCGTCTCTTGCCTGATGACATTGTGCTATATACAATTTGCTCTCTTTGAACACATCTGTCCCAGAGACTGTCTTCCTCTTAAGGTAGCTGTGAAATATAGGTGATGTAGAATGTATAAATATTTCAAAGAGATGGGACTCATTTGACAAGTAGGGTCTTGAGAAGGGACCAGAGACACTGACTCCCAGCCAGAAAGACGGGACAAATATGTTCTGCGGAAATAGCCTGGGGGAAGGAAAGACATCCCTCATCTTTGCTTTTTGACAAGTAGAATCACTACAGGGTATGGTTTCCTTATGACAAGTAGATTGCTTAGCAAGTGTGCGTGGGAGTGCTGGCTTGCTGTCGCCCACTGGAAACACCATAGTTATGAACGTTATGATTTATTAGGCCTCAACCAATAATTATTAATTATCTTATTTAGCAAATGCGGTTATGTACTTGGGTTTTGGCAATATTTTTTCCCCTCAGAATATCCATGGACAGATGATAGCTCTTTCTAATTATTTATTATCCAATTATTTTTCCCTTTAATTCAATGGACTGCTCACAAACAGTCTCACTTTATGGTTTTTTACTCTTCCCTAACTGGATGAGGTTAAACCGCGACAATAAGTTCAAAGGTACTTTTGGTACAAATACTTTTATTTGCTAAGAGAAAGGTGGGTTATTTCACATACTTTGGCCATTTACTTTGAAATTCATTTTCCATGAGCATTTGTGCCAGTGAAACTTGAGTATGTGCATTGAATGTTAACACAAAAAGGGGTGTGAAGCATGCACTTTTGGGATTTATTTTTTTTTTATACTCATTATCCAGATATGTAACTCATACTCGTTCAAATTCTGAGGCACTATTCCACAATCTAATGAGAATCTCTAAAGAAAAAAAATAATGGAAAGGCTACAAAATGCCTTATAAATATCCTTCTCTCAAAATTATGAGTAGAAAAAAACAAGACTCGTGTCTCCATGGTTTTTTTATCACCATGAAGTTTCCTGGATGCGCAAACATCTCTTCGTCTCGTTTCCTTGTGTTGCTTTCAGCCTGCTTCATGCAGATGCAGACAATTTTACTTTGTCTCATCATCGTCAGCTCCTGCTTCTCCCCATGCCCTGGCAAAGGGGCTGCTCCGCCTGTCCTCCTAGTGCTGGCTGCCTCCTTCTACCTATGTGCCCTTTATTAATGTTGCCACCACCCACTGCAGGAAGGATTAAATCCTTCTCAGAGAAAGGTTTATTGTATTAAAAAATATACTTGCTCACATCAGGTGCTTTCATAAGTGCCCCACTCCATGCCGTCATCTTTGGAAAGGACATCTCAGAGTGCGAAGCCCGCAGTTTCTTGGCAAATGTTCCCTTAGCTCGGTTGGGGCGGAGGGGACGCGGTGTCGCTAAGGGACGGGGCGCATCAGCCCGCCACCGGGGCCAGCGCCGGGAGAGCGGCGTGCCGGAGCCCGCCTGCTCCCGGGGAGCGGTACGCCCCGCTAAGAGGGGTTTCCACGGCGCTGGCTCCGCTTTACGATCTGGGCTCATTGCCACGATCCCGGGCCAGGCACGCGTGGGCTCGCCGGCTCCAGAGCCCCGCGGGGCGAGCGGGTCTGGGCTCCCCCGAAGCAGCGTTTTATCCCCCTAGCAAAGCAGCTGGAGATAGGGATGGCAAAGCAAGGCTCCGCACCGGCGTTCCCGGGGCGCTGGCGCGGCCCCCCGGTGCCGGTGATGATGCCCCGGGGCGGTCGCGCAGCATCTCCTTCCTCCTCCCGGCCGGAGGTCTCGCCCCGGGCTCTGCGCGGGGGGAACCGCACAGCTCCCCCGCTCCGGCTCTTATGTAT
>NW_008825433.1:4524969-4525282 GCF_000699105.1 Pygoscelis adeliae | reverse complement strand
CCTTGAAGATGGAGATGATCTGTTTTTTATTCCTGTCTCTGGTGCCGGTGTACAGCAGGGGACAAGGGGTTTACGGTAAGAGACGTTGTCGCGGTCGCTGTTCGGGAGGGAGGGGGGAGGCGAGGGCGCAGGCGGCGGCGATGGGATCAAAGTTAAAAAGCACCTGCAGGAGAAAGTAAATGATGCCGGCGAAGCTCGTCGCAGCCTGAGCGGAGAGATTTATGCAGCAATAGGGCTTCCAAGCGCCTGTAGCTACTTCATAATTCCTCGCCGTAACCCCTGGCCGCCGCCGATTTACGAGTCCGCCGAGACG
>NW_008825433.1:4518470-4524580 GCF_000699105.1 Pygoscelis adeliae | reverse complement strand
CCCCCGCACAACCCACGGCGAGCCCCGCCGGGCTCCCTCCCCTCCCGGGGGGGCGAGGGGTGAGGTGCTTTTGCACCCTATTGGACTTTGCTGCCGATTTTTTTCTTAGGACCGAGGGGACGGGTGGGGGCTGGTCTGTGGCAGGGCTGGTGTCGAGCTGCTTGATTTTTTTTCTCTTCTATTATTATTATTTTTTATTATTATTTTTGCAGTTACAGTGCTTACTTCTGCTCCTTGTTTGCAGGCAAGGCGGCAAATGGCAAGCTCGAGTATCCCCCTGAGAGTTCTGGCTCCCGCTGCCCTTCAGCTTCCGAGGGCAGAGAGGAGGGCAGGGGGCAGAGGCTCGGGATTGCACCCTGTGCCCCCGCTGAGCACAAGCCCTGGGTTGAGAGAACAGCCGGGATTTACTTTAGCCAGCCGCACAGCCCCCCTTTCCTTCTCCCAGCCCTCTCTTAATTCTTGCTTTACAAGATCTGCATTTCCAATACACTGGGAAAAAATAAATAAAAGCAACCCACAAGACTTGCCTCTCATAACAAGCCAGCTTTATCTTGGCTTACAACTCAGTTGTGCGTTGCTGTAAAGTCCTTCTGGAAGGCATGCCTCTGCCTCTAACAAGCCAAACTCTCTGAGCTCTGAAGAGAGACCCCAGTGAGAGAATCCAGCCCCCCCGCTCCCTCTTTTTTTAACAGCACGCAGCCAGTCTCTTGTGTGAGCTCTGGCAAAGATCAGTTCAGTCTCGCTGACTATGGGTAAGTCTTTGTAGGTCACTTTTTAATGATCTATTTCTTTAATGGAAACAATTCCGCCTTTCTCCTTGAGGGCTGGGATGTTAATTTGAGTTTGGGTCCGTTTTGTAAAATAGCCATTTTAAATAGAGGGTGTTTAGCTTCCTTTCTTTTTTCTTTCTTCTTCCCAGTATATGTGTTTTCTCCCACTCTGCATGTCCAGAGGAAAACTGCAGGACCCTCTGAAGGCTAGAAAGATGAGGAGTACCATGAGTTTGTGGTGCAGAAACCTGGTCAGGGCAGGTTATTTAATCTTTTCAAACAAGTAATCTGCTTCTAGCTGAACTTTATTTATTTTGTTTTAGTGTGCTTGCTGCTGAGTAGCTGTCACTTGCTGTAGAATGGCCTCTCTGCTCAGGATCGTAGCAAGAGGGACAGAGCTTAAAACTGGTTTTGTTTAAATGTGCCTTAGAAGCTTGCCTGTTGTATTTTTTCATCCACTTCAGTGGAATTGCATTTGATAGAGTTGCTGCTAAATTAGATCTTCAGAATAACTTACTGATGTTTTTGTCTTTTTCTCTCAGAGAGAGATTGGAGAAGCTGTGTACAAAAGAAAGCACAGATACAGACATGCAGTAAGATGAAGGCATCCTTTTAAGCCAAAATGGTACACTACTTCTATCTATTCTCTTACTTAACTACACAAAGGAGAAATCCAGTCTCTTCCCTCCTCTCCCCTCCCCTGCCTCTTCAAACTATCTGTTGAGACCGTCAGGAGCCTTAATACGCAGCTCTCTCTGAGTGCAGCCCAGAGCAGTGTCTCGTGGAATCAGCACGCTGCAAACTTCTACGGTGACTAGTAGTTTTCATATTGTCTTTCCCAATCCTGCCTTCAGTCCACTACCCTGCGCTGATTTCATGCCTTGTGCAGCCAGCACTGTTTGTTTGGATGCGAGATTGTTGTTATTGATGGCTCAGGCAGAGCTGGATTGACGCTGTTATATTTGCAAGGATAGATAAATGGGGATTAGAAACTAGACCTACTGCCCCCCTCCACTTTGGCTTGTCCTAAATGTTAGTCTCTCGCCTTAGCTTTAATCTGTACTTGAGCGTTCTGTGTTGTGAATGTCGGTCTCGTGTGGCACTTAATGTAGAAATTATGGGAACTCAAGTGTCATGTTTCAGATCTGTTTTTCTGTTTTTGAATATTTATTTATGGAGTTGGGGAGAGGCATCTTTATGGGTCTATAAATATATTTTACTTTAGTAAATCTGCTGAGATTAAATCAGATTAAATGAGATAAAGTATCCATGTGATGTACCCTTTAAATAATACACCCACATGGATGCGAACAAAAGACCTCTGTCTAGGAGAGCAGAGTTGTTGGAGAGGTTTATTGAGATGAATGGTATAAATAAAATGTGTGTAAGGGGGTTTCTGGGAAAGCAGCATTTGCAATGGAGGTACAATCTAATTAGGAGTCAAGGTGCTTTTAGCCTGCTACCTGAAGAGGCTTGTTATATAAATTGGCATTTGTTGTAATGACTGAAGTGTGTCTGAAACCCTCTTCTCATTAGTTGATCCCATCCTTTCAGCCTTGTTTGTTGCAATAAGACAAGGCTGGCCTGATATGGAAGGCAGTTCAGCAGACTGCCAAGAGGCAACTTTTATTAGCCTTTTGTGGTACCCCATTTCCCAAACTGCATGTGCCTTTCAGTCTGGGTGCATTAATGCTGCTGGTCAAGATGGGGAGCAAGCTGTAATAGATCTCTAGGAAATGTCAGAATTTGGGGGAGGGAGGAAGAGATAAGGAGAAAGGGGACATGCCCTTCCAGGCTTGGAGTTACAAACACTTAGACTGTAAATTAGACTGATAGGGGAGAACGGGGAGTGTTACCAAAGGGAGGAGTACACTTCTTGCTTCCTAGTCAGCCTTGCAGACTTTGGGACTTGTGTAACTCTGGTTCAGAGTGTGCACAGGGCTGCTGCTCTGCTTACTCCATGTGCAGTATATAATTAACACTTCTTCTGAGTTGTCTTGCAACTAGCACAGTCCAGCTGATCAGCAGCAGCCTTTCAGGCTGAATAAAATAGTGGGATGTTATGTCCCCCGCCTCTCATAATTCATCTGCAGAAAAGGCATTTCAGGAATGGTCATCGCAGTGTGTGATGAGGGGCTATAGCAAGGTGATGGAAAGGGAATAAAAGGAAGGGTTAGGCTGGGCAGCAGGGAAAGCTGCCTGGCACCGTGATCAGAGGGGCTGGATGGGCTGCAGTACTTCAGGCGCTTGAAACTGGTGGGGGGTGAAGCACTTGCGGTAGAAGTAGTCCTGCCCTGGCCTCTGAGGTGGGGAATAAATGACCCAGCAAAGCTCTTTCTTTAAAGAGACACCATCACACTGAATCACCCATGAGATGCCACTATGGGCAGCCAAAAAGTCTAGTGGAAGAATATTTTCTTGTGTCTGTGATGGAGGAGTGTCATGGTAAAATGTATCCTGGGCTTAGGCCATAAACATCTGCGCTTTTTTATTTAATGTACATATGACATGATTTGTTTCCTGCTCCTTTTACCTGTAAAGTAAAAGCCTCTTTTCCTAGAGTTTTCAGTGCAGGATGCCTCACACCCTCTTGCAGCCTGTTGGGCGCGCCTGTCTTTTGCTGCCAGTTCCTGGGGGCACAGACACACTCTAATGTTAACCTTGAGCCTGGCGACCTGCGTCAGTCCCTCTCCTCCGCCTATAGCTGTTCTGCCAGCAGGAACAAGGAGTCCAGATGAGGAGCTCTTTAGCTCTCTTGCTGTTATCCCGGTGCACGCTGTGCCCTTCAGAAATGGGTGAGCAGATCACTGGCTAAAGTAGTGGTGGAGCTGGCTCCTGTGAGCCATTTCTTGGCTGATTCTGTTTGGAAAATGCAATGTATGAGCACAATGGTCCTCCAAACTACATATATATATATTTATATGTGTGTGTGTATATATACACACATGTACACAGATCCTTTGTGCTCAGCCATTTCTCCTCGTTGTCCAGCCCTTAAATCTATGGTGGCTTGGGCTGTAGCCTTTTGGTTCCAGGAATGAGTTTTGTAACTGGAGGGCTATAGAAATAGTCTCATCTAAGGACTGGGACGGTCCAAGATTTGCATAGTTCTTTAGCAGCTCTTTAAGGTCAAGGCATTAAATCTGTCCAGCCCTGTGCTTCAGCGTGCCTTGCTGTTCTCCAGCTGTAGTGTGTCAGATTCACCCTCCTGTGACACCAGAGCCTCTGTTTTTAGGTCAGGTCAGTAGCTTCACACACCAGATAAGCCCTCAATTGGCTTTAATATGCAGAACTAGAAAACTGACATTATCCTCTTGACAGGTTGTTTGCAACTTGCTGGTACAAGTCAAAATATTTCACTATAGGTGTCATCAGAAACCACCATCCTATGCTAATTTTTGTGGGAACATGAAGACAGATGTTGAATAATTTGACATGAGCAGCATAGCTTTTAAAATTATCACCGTGTCAGGTTTGCACTGGATTTTTTTGAAATATATATGTGTATTTCAGATGAGCTTAAGAGATAGGGGAGGGAGATATAGTAAGTGGCTCCCAATAAGTGGAAGATGCAGCAGAAGATGGCCTTGGAGGTTCAGTAGTCAAGACAGCAATTCAGCAGTGGCAGTAAGGGATGCTGTGCTGCTGAGGCTGCTGTTCTTATTTTTAAGTAACAAGACAAAGTGATTTCCATGCTGGAAACTCAGAGATCTTGTGACACTTCCCATCAACCAGAAGCCCTACTGTTCTGCCTGTGTTTTGACTGGAGTTGCTGCTATTCTGCTTTCTTGAACAGTGCAGTTTCAGGCTTCCAGTCCCTCCCTCCACACGTACTGTGCTCTCTTGGTTCATTAAGCGTAGTCTATGCTTAAGAGTCTTGCCTGTGTGGCTACGGCTTCTCATGAGGAGGGCAGAGTTGAGGGGTGGGGAAAAATTGCATTCTGCCCAACGCCAATGGGCTGGCAAAAGCAGTAGAGATATGAATTTCTATTAGTGAAAGACTGCTTGGGGTGGAGGGTGTTTCTTAACTCCGTTTGTGGAAATGTCCCGATCCCCACCTGCAAAAGGTTTCTTTAGCCAGCATAAGGTAGGTCCACAGTCAACTGGTTTGCCTGTGTAGCTCTGGAGAGACAGTTCACTGGTGAAGTTCTCATCAGGGTAGGTGAGATGTTGGTATTTTATGTACAGAGGGGTTGCTGTGTTGTGTCCTCAGAGGGGGCTGCATTTTGCTGTGGGGAAGATGAGCGTTCAGCTTGTGATGGGCTCCCTCCAGGCAAGAGACGGTGGAAAATGTTGGTTTGTGCTCAGAGATGCTGGAGGTACCCGCATCTGGTAGTACAATGCAGGTTTCTTTAGGCTATACCTGGTAGCCAGGTAGACTGAAACTATTAAGAAAACTTTGAGACCATTTCTGCTCTCAAGCAGTCAAGGTGAACACATCAAGTGCCTGTGTCCCAGCCACCTTTTGCCAGTCATCAGCTGCTGGTGTTGCACGGGTTTAAATTCAGAAGGGGAAAATGTGCCAATGTTCCCCCCCCCCGGCTTGTGGAGGAAGGGGGAGGGTTATAGCACTGACACTGCACAGCCGAATGCAGAACTGGCAGGGCCTCCAGGATCCGCCAGAGTGATGTGCTGCGAAAAAGTGGGAGAGGAGAGTGCATGTGTTTTATGTCTCTGTGCCCATGTTTAACTGGTGAGATCTCTACTCTGTTAGGATCCAAAGTACTTGCTTTGAAAAGAAAAAAGCTTTCATCTGCCCTTTATTTCGGGGAGGGGATTGAAGGAACAATAGAGGCTTGCTTTTTATAGCCAAGCACTTGCTTAGTTTTTAAAAGAAGAAATTAAATGTGTGATAACCCATGGAGCTCATGATCAAAAGTGCTGCATCAAAGAGCCAGGAAAGGGAGATCCCGGGCATCAGCTGATCTTGGCTCAAGAAAAGTTAAGTCAGAGAAGGGCTGTTACCAACAGGTTAGCTGGGACAGGGCTTGTTGGGAGGCAGAGCGTTTTCAAGCCCTGTGTCAGGTGTTTCTTGGGACGAAGGCTTTGACTCCCCGCTTGTTTTCCTGACTTCTGCCCAGGTGCAACAGGGCGGCTGCAGGCGACTCCTGCTTTCCCTCCCGCCCAAGGGAAATGGGAACGAAGCTGGCCCTCCTTCACCGTCCTGCCTGCGGGCTCCTCTCCAGCCGTGGCTGGGGAGCGCAGTTGGGCGGGGGGGGGCCGTGCCGCTCCGCCGCTGCCCGGCAGAGGGAGGCGTTGCACCGCCCCTTCCCCCGGGGGGGGTGCCCGGGGGGGCGCCCCTTCCCCCGGCGGCGGGGGGGGGGGGGCGGGGGGCGCGGG
>NW_008825433.1:4491566-4518287 GCF_000699105.1 Pygoscelis adeliae | reverse complement strand
TCCTCTCCGTTGCCACCTTGGTGGACTTGGAGGAACCCCCGCCTGTCCATCCGACCGGCGTCTTCCCGAGGGTGGGAGCGAGGCCGAAGTCGGCGGGAGTGAGCGCCCGGGACTGAGCTGCTGCCGCCAGGTTTTTGGCGCTGGCTGCATGCTGCTTTGCATCTCTCTCTGTTTGTTCTAGGCTCCGAAGCTCTGTCACGTTGTACCCAAGCAGTTCGTGATCCTTTTTTTTTTTTTTTTATTCACCCCACCCCCGCCTTGGTAATACTCTTGTGGAATGGGAAAGTGCTATTTATTCTTTCCTTCCAGGAGCATCTTGTTATCCGTTTCCCATAAAAGATCATACAATAAAGTGAGTGCAGGCCTCTTAAATCCTTAATTAGCTTTTCAACCATAGTCTCCATTTCTTTTTCCTTCACATATCTGTGTGGTTGTGTTTTTTGGGGATTATTGTTTTTGTTCGTTTGGGGTTTTGTTTGGTTGGTTTTGGTTCTCAGAAGGTAGGATTAAAGGAGTTAAAGGAATCTGAACAGATATGAGGGAAAAGGGATCCTCACGCATGGCCTTGCTCTGGCAGGAGGAGAAAAGAGGACAGCAAGGTGGCGGCTGGCTGTCAGGGCCTCTGAAGTGTTCGGGTGAGGGCATTAGTGCTGCGATATATCTCCTTGGCTCCGTGAGGCAGCAGAGCTGAGGGTGCCACAGCAGAGGTACTTGATTGATGGTAGTGCTTTGGAAAACATGACTTAGGGGCCCTAGCTTAGTGCAACATTGTCTTCTGAGCATTGTGGCTGCCTACAGGGAGCTCTTTGCACCAGTGCATTGGCCGTGCTGAATCCCAGGTCAGCTTCTGACTTGGGCTATATAAAGGTATTAGTAATACCTTTAGTTTTAATGCCCGAATACTCTGGTCCATGGTTGGTGAAGGGAGATGCCTGAAGTTAACCAGGGAACTAGAGAGAGACAGCTGAATATAAATGCTTAGTTCTTTTAAATTTTCTACTTGTTCTTCTAGACTAGGCAATATGGTTACTCCAGTGTGTGCTTGTATGACTGTATTCTCAAAATCTACGGAGAGCTTTATGGTCTAGTAATGTTTAAATTCCTCTGAGAAGGATGCTCCCTTTGTACGCTTCTGTGAAGCACTCTGTTCTTAGTATCGTGCTGGTAATGAACAGCAGCTTAGACGCAGCTATATATTTCAGTGGTTGCAAATAAGGCAGGACAGCCCGTTGGGGACAGCCGTGGTGCTGGAGTGGCCTGGTGATTTGGAGTCACCAGCACTGCTCTGTGAGCAGGTCACAGCTCTGTGCTGGGCTGCAGACCTCCAGGGAGAGGGTGCAGGAGTGCGGCGAGCAAGAATCTCAAGCAGCTTTTGTCAATCTGGCCAGCCTCTTGCTTTCTTGTTGCTCCTTTCACTGGTGCTGCAAATCGCTCGTGGACGTGGTGTTGGCTGTTGTCCCTTTGCTTTAGCTTTCATAGGGGAGGTATCACTGATGTAACTAAAAATCCATCTGGCTGTGACGTGCTGGCTTGTGGTTTCTCTCTGCTGTGAGCTGTAGTGTATGACAAATGGTGTGCGGATACTTTTGCTGCGTTTGTGTAAATGTAAATGATGGCAGGGTGAGGATAGCAATTGACAAAGGTGCAGTAAGAACGGCAGTTTCTAAAGACAAATTAGCAAATGTCACCTAAAGAAGAACTGACGTAACATTGAAAGCTAAAGTCAAGCTGTGAGAAAGGCTTTAGGATGTCTGCAGGTGGACGTTTAATACAAGAGTAGCTGCTTGCTGTTGCTGCTCCTGTTTCAGAAGGAAATGGTCCTTCACTAATTGGCATAAATTGTTTTAAAATAAATGTGGATGGGAATCTTGTGCATCTCTTGTGTGCCTTTGTGATGAAATAAAAAGGAAAAACAAAGATGTGATTTAGACAGATGTTTGAGAAACGTGGCAAAATGGCTTTTGCTCACAAATGCCGTTTCACCTTCTGGTGCTTGTTGCATGCCTTGCACGGTGGAAAAAGGCATTTGTAGGATTAGAGTGAAGAATGACTGTCTCTCGCTAAGTTAAATAAATGGATTATTCTGACTCAGATCATCTCTCAAAATAGTGAAAGTGTGAGAAATTGAGGCTGGCAAAAGTAACCTGAGCAGCAAGAGCCAGCTGGAGATGGGAGGCTAAACTTGCCTGCCAGTCAAGTGAATCCAGCTGGGGTGTTAAGAAAACTTAACTGGTGTCGGGTATTTCCACTGTAGTTGTTAGACCCTGAAAATCCCTCTCAGAGTGCACAAATAGGATTTCTTCTGGGTTTATGTGTTTCCCATGACTGTAACACCTATGAACTTCCACCTTTACAATGCTTCTGTTGCCTACACTCATTCCGTTCTGCACGTGGGGAAATGAGATGGAGATTAAGTGATTTGCCCGTGGCAGAATGGGGAATCGAACATCAGCAAAGTTTTAACCATCCTTTTCTCTCTCGTAAAGTGCAGCTGGTATTAAGTGCAATCCCTGTGGCTGGTAGATTCAAGGTAAATACATCCTCAATAAGAAGGAATAAGCCATTGAAAACAGGTTCTGATCCAGTTTTCTCAGAATCAAGGATTCTGGATGCCAGAGCAGAGCACAGCTTTTGAAGAAGCAAAAGGAAAGTCTGAATATTCCAACATGTTTGTTATCCTAAGTATGTGCTAAGCCATATTCCTATTTTTCTTACAAGTATGAAGATAGGAAGAAGAAATCTCTAGTGTTTGTTTCCCAAATGCTAACAAAGGCCAAAAGGAATTAATGTCAGTGATTTTTGGTTGGTTGATTTTTTTTTTTTAGAGCAATTAAAATTCACAAGTATGTGTTTGAGAAGGAGTTTGTCTTGATTAGTCATCAAATAATTGCTGAATAAGAAGACCCCCTTATCTCTGGAAATTGGAACTCAGAAGTGGGCAGCGGTGTTAGCTGCGTGTTGGGCAGATCCCCATTTTAAGGTGTAGTGAAAGATGGCACCTTGCTATTCCCTGTATCTCTACAAATAAGGAATACTTGGGAACTGGATAAGAATACAGGAGCTTTGCAGTGCTATGAGACAGTTGGATTAGGGGAATGTTTTTGCAAACAAATTGACTTAAGGTGCGTGTACACTATGCCTACGCAAAAGTAGAACTGTAACTTGTGGGTGCGCTCTTGAGCTAGCTTTAAATTAGCTGTTTTGGTTATTGATCACAGTACAGCTGTAACAGCGTGGGACTCAGTCTGGCCTGTGCTCCAACCATTTATGCAATGTCCTGAGTGGGCTTTGCAGTGTGTGCTGAGTCCCCTGCACCTGGGATCACCTGGCAGCGACATACTGCGCTCGGCTCCTTGATAAGTAAGTTGTGGGGCGCCTACACCGGGTTCATGTTTGCTTTTGGATTGCAGCGCAAGCAAATATATTCAACTCCTGGCTGTGCAACCAGGTAGTGATCCTGCAAACCCAACTAGCTGGTTTATTGTGGGGTGCAGTTTGAAGCTCGACAGCTGCAGCAGCTTAGCTACCGCAATCCAGTAGCTGCTAACTCCAGCAGTACAAATGCCGGGGTTGTTCTTGCTCTGTGGTATCTTTCAAGCAATGTGGGAATGCAAGCTGGCTTAATGCAGCTTTCTGATGTGAGAGAGAGCCTCTAGACAACAGGTCTAGAATTAATCTTTAATTTTGAAAAGCTATTCTTGAATAACTCCTTGCATAGTCAAGCCCTGCATTTAGCTGTGATTAAGTTTCTAAATTGTTTTTCAAAATGGGATAGTCAAGCTCCTGAACCACGTAGCTGCATCTGAAGATGTTACCCATAGAAACTAAGCTTCAGCTTTGGTTAAAATAGCACAGTATTAGTTTGTTTTCTGGCTGGTCAAATGATAAGCAGCTCAAGACTTTCATCCTTATTCCAGCAGAAAAATGCAATCGACAGTAGAGAATGACTGTTTACTATGATGTGCATGATTAATACCATAAATCTTTCATGTTGGGATGTTGGGTGAAAGGCATGAATATCACCACAACAAATTGAAAGGAGCAGTTTGTTACATATTCATGGTTGGTAATCAGGCTTGAAACTCTATGTGAAAGGAGAAATTAGCCAAAGTGAACGGTAGTTGTCGAAACTAGAAGTGACTGGCATTTGCTAAGCCTTGGCAAAGATGCCATGCTGATTTTTGCAGATCACAATGAGCATATGTACCTACTTGTGGCTGATGGTTATTCCAAGTGGCCAGCAGTAGTGTGTGTGCTATTTGACAAACAGTTCTGCTTCTCAGATTATTATGGAGACATTTCAAAGTATGTTTGCAGCATATGGCTTGCTTAAGGAGATTGGTTTAGATAAGAGACATTCGGTAGAACACAGTAGATCAGCTGCTTATCACTCAGCTTCAGATGGGTCAGCAGGGCATTTTGTACAGACACTTAAAAGAGCAGTAAATAAAATTGAGGAGCGAACCCTGCATCACAGCGTTGCAAACTTTCTTTCCTTGAGTAGGTCAGCATGCTGGAAAGCTCCAGCAGAGCTAATTCTTAATAAACAGTTTTTAATTTAAGAATTGCATTTGATTGTCTCAAAGCAAGACTAGAGGAAGTAGTAAGCGAGGACGTTGGGGGAAGGAAACCTCCGTATGAGCTTTTTGCTTGCTAGGCCTAAGTAAAAGCTTCGCAGAAGGAGGAAGGAGGGGAAGGTGCTAAAAAGTACTAGGATCTGTGATATGCTTGGTGAGGTAGACAAGGAAATGAGAAAATGTGTCTAGCTATTGCTAGATTTAAAAAAAGAAAAGAGAGAGAAAAGAAATGGATGCTGTTGATGCTGTGTAAATTCTAGGAGTGAGAATATTTCTCCCTTTCATTGGCCTCATGATAATACCCGTGACATTGTTGCTGTTGAAAATGAGGTATTGGAAGAGCAAGTGAGAACTGCTGTCCCTGCCAGGCGGAAGCCTTGCCTGAACAGGGTTATACGTCTCCCAGAGGGCCATAGCTGTAATTCCGGGGTCACGTAAAAGGGGGCTAGTCTTAGCACCCCCATTGCAAGAAACAGGAGGATTTAAGGTAGCTTTTGCATATGTACTCCTATACACTTTTTTTAAGGTCCTGGATGCTCTGTGAGCGTTGCTGTTGCCTGTGGGGAAACAGCTGTGGGTAACACCGGTGCTGGAGCAGTAACACTGCTACTGTCTGGGCTGGAAGGAATGGTTGTGTTTCTTCAGATCCTCTGCAAAAACAGAAGTTAGAAGCAGGGTGGGGGGAAATCTTAGAGGATTCGCTTTCCTGGCTACAATTTTTGGCTCGGCTGTGCTACTCATGTAGATAACATTTGAATTCTAAGGCAAGGGAGTTAAATCCAGATGAGCTGTTGCTCTGGTGAAAATGCTGGCCTGAAATGCTGCATGTAATGGCTTGGATCCTGTTGCTGTCAGTCTTTCTTTATGACTTTTTTTTTTTTAAAGACTTCAGTGTATGCCAAATATGTTTAAAAAAAAAAAAAAAAAAGCCTTAAAACAAACCACAAAAACAAGGCCAGGTCTGTTAGTTTCTCCTGGACTTCTGCTTGTGCAAATGGAAGATGGTGCCATTTGTCGGCCTTGGACAGGTGTTTTGAAGATGAAGCTGGTGATTTCAGGGAGGCGTTTCCATCTGGATGTGAAGGGAGGGCATAGATAGACAACTTCCCTTTTTGTGGTGTCCTGTCTTAGTAGTTTATAGGTTTTCATGGACATCTGTTGTTTGTTTGTTTTTTTTCCCCCCCATCACCGTTAAATTTTGACTCGAGACTTCTTTAGTTTTATGGCAGTTTTCACATCGATGCATCGGTGAGCATCTTTTCATTGACGGCTGGTTGCTGTGGTCACTGAGCTGCTGCCACTCTCTCAGGCAGCCCCTGAGCTGCCTTCAGCGAGCTGCTGTTGGAGAACCCGATGGCAGATCTGTCATCAAAGCACAGAAAATCCTCGAGTGTGAACCTGCTTCATAAAGCAATAGGATGCTTGCTTTGTACAACCGGAGTGTAGTGCCTCGGGACTCGGGCTAGCTAGGTAACATGCTGCCACAGAGGCCAAGCTCTGTAGTCAGGGCTTTCTGGATCTATTCTCTGAGATGGTGGCTTCTGCAGGGGGATTCCTCATTTCTCTGGGCTTGAAAAGTGTCTGGGTGCTTTGGTTTCAAACCCCACTACTTTGGAGGACTTAGATTATGATTGTGACTATTTCAGAATGGGATAATTCTTATTATACTTGAAATATATCTCAACTCTCATCAAGTCATGCCTCTGCTTTTGTTGGTCAGTCTGGAATAATGGGAAAATGAACCTTCCCTACCCCAAAAGTTTTTGACTGTTTTATCTGGTATGTGATACTAGTTGAGTATCCATTCCTAGCGATGGCAGGCCTGTTGCTCTCGTGACTTGCTGTCTCAAAGTGGATTGGAGGTAGCTGGCAAGAGTTGTTCGGTGTTTTCTTTTCCCATCCTTTGCTTTCCTGCAGGATTGTTGTGTTGGGATAAGAGGAATTTTTCTTTTCTGCTGCTTAATTGCATTACACTGGTTGAAATCTTTTCTCCTTGCCTTTGTCACCTACATTTGTTCCCTAACTTTTCTGGTGGCCTTAAAAAGTACAGCTAGAAGGAAGGGACATAAATAGAGCTAGTGTTCAGGATCTCACTTGGCTTTAGAGATAAGGGCCTGGTGGTGGGGAGTCTTTGTTCTATTGTCCCCACTGTCTTCCCCTCTGCCTTCTCTTTTTCCTCGGTTCCTGTTGTTTCGCCTTCAGAATCCTTGCTGAATTCACTTTGCTTAAAATAATATTTGTTTGAACAATAAAAGCTGTATTAAAGGGATACATTATCACTTAGTTTAAATACACATATTGGCTCTCTGAGAGAGGGCTTTGCAAAGAAAATCTAACTGTATGCTTTTGCACATAAAATGAGTATGCAAACAAAATCCTGCAAGAGGTCTGCAACTGAAGAAAGCCCTTTTCCCCTGCTTCCCTGCATGCAAATACCCAAATACAATGGCAATTCCTACCACTGAAGCGGCAGCAAGGGAAAACCAAATGGCATTGAAATGCTGCCAGTGATACCTTTATAATGAGTTACAGCACTGAAGGCAAACAGCAGCTGGAAGCTTGGTTTGATCTTTTTGTATGAATAAGATTAAGTAGCAGGCATGGTGCTGGTGAGGGGTATTTTCCTGACCCTCTTCCACAAAGCTTTTGAACACTTCTGGAGAAGAGTGGCGTATCTTCAGCACCTGCTGAAGGAATGGTGACCGGAGAGCTCGGCACAGCGGACTGCTTTACCTGTGTCCCTTTCCCTTACTGGGGTATCGGTCTACCTCATGATGTTCGTGTGTGTGGCTTGATCAGCTGTGCTTGTAACTGGTCTCCATTTGGGAGGGTTGATATTTGCAGCTTGACTCTTGATTTTAATCTGAATGATTGACTTTTAATGAGTTAGATACAGGCTGGTGGCACATGGCAGCTGAGTCAGGGGAGGGGAGCTGCCCTTGCAACCAAGGGACGTTCCCTGAGGTAGCACCTTGCATGACAACTCTGTCCTCCTCCACCTCCTGGGTTTATGGTTAGTTTGTGGTGGCTCACGTACTCCAGGGCTGGCTCTCTGTGTGGGAGGCGTAAGGGTCTGAGCAGCGCTGTAGGTTCTCACCCTGCCTCTGCTGCTTCAGTCTTCATTTTCCAAATGCCTTGTATGCTGTGGAAGCTGTGTGTGTGCATAGAGGCCTCCGAAGTTGCTGTGAATCTAGGCTCTTTCTGTCAAATGTAGCCAGATTATATTTGTTACTCCTGGAGAAATATCTGAGAAGGACCCAGTCATAATGCGTTTCGATTGCCCTGCTAACTGCTCAAGAGCAGATGGACTCTTCCACTGTGTCCATCTCTCTCCTTTCCTTCCTGTTAATATTTCTGTAATTATTCATACACATTTGACATTAAATGTGTCATCTCCTGGGGTGATAACCTAGCCTGGTGGTCATCAGGGAGCTGGGAGTTTGGGTTCAAGGGTCAGCTCCTGGGTGTCTTGGGGACTCTGGGTGAGACCAGGTGTAAACTGAGGCAGGGCTGCAGTCTTCCAGGGCTGCTTCTGTAGTCCCGCTAACAACCTCTGCTCTTGCATTTACTCTGCTGGTGTGAACTGTCATCACTGCTTCCATTTTAGATCAAGAGCGAGAGAGCAAACTTACTTTCAGCTGTTTTGCTTTTCCTGTCAGGTAGCTTTTCAGATTTGGGAATTTTCTCCCTCGCTCTGCTTTCCTTCCTATTTAGAGACATCTTGCCAGCCTCACCCTCTTTTTTGGCTAACTAAGTGTGTAGATTTACACTCATGAATTCAGTCCGTGATATTCTCAACACAGGCATTATTGATGTTTTTGCCTTTATTTTGTATTTATTACCTCTTTCTTGGGCAGATACATTCCCAGATTACTTGTCCATCTTCTCATCACCCTCCAGGAAGAAGTGCTGGCTCTAGGTTTGTCAGTGCTTGAGTGCCTCTGGGGTTGGTGTGTCTCCCGGAGCACCGCCCTTCCTGGCAGGGGGTCAGCTGGGCCAGGGTACCTGTCAGCCCAGTGCTGACACTGAAATGAAGCCAAAACTCAACTTGTCCGTGTTCCAGGACAGAACAACCTCTGGACACTAAACTTCCCAGGGTGGAGAGAGGAAGCTGTCTCCTCGTGATACTTACATGCTCATAATGTGCGTTGCTGCTGGATCGGTGTTTTGTTGTTTCTCAGGTAACTCATGAGTAATAAGTGTAAAACTGCGGTACTTCTGCAGCTTCTGGGGATGGCTAGGTTGAACAGAGATAAGTGCAGTCCTTTTTACTGAAGAAAAGAATTTCATGAAGCCCTCATCTACTTAAATTGTAGTGACTTTTCTTTCCTTCCTTCTGGTCTCTCAGGAGTGTGACTCTTCCCCTTTTGTAGCTGCTCTATTCATCCTCTCCAGTATTTGGTGGCTGTCCCCCAGGAGCATGCATGCCCACAGACGGCAGCAGCGAGGTACCTTAGGTGAGCAGTACGGTTGTAAGCACTACAGCAAAGGCATCATTCATCCATTTGGGGAAAACTGCTTTTGTCTCTCTGATAATCTGCTAGATTCCCCTGGAATCCCTGCCTGGGGAAAGCTGTGACATTTTGCATTGTTTTGGGAGCTCTGTGGCCACCTTCCCAGAAGCTCTTTCTGGGTTTTATGGCCCTCAAGGGGAGAAACAGTACAGTAACTTCATAATGGTGAAAATCAACACTGTAAATGAAGGGAGAGGGAAATCCATGTTTGTATTTAAAGGCAAAAGAAACCCTATGGTTCTGTTTCTCTGGGACTGAGCTTGCATCTAATCTGTGGCATCTTTCCATTCCTCGTACCTGTTTCTGAGAGACAGTAAGGCCCAGAGATTTAAACCTGCATCAAAGTAATTGTAATTGAGGATTCAGTCTGAATCTCAGTAAAATTCCTACTGCCTGGACTGCAGTCTGGTTTAGAGGCCCTAAACCATAAAAACCCTCATTCATCTCTGTCAACATCTGCAATAATGGAACAAGCTTTAAAAAAAAAAAAAAAACAAAGGAAAAAAACAACCCAAAACAAATAAAACCCCAAACAAACAAAATAAAAATACATTATTAGTAAGTCTAATGTCTATGACAGTCCTCCTTGGTGGTTTTGGTATTTTACCTTGCTTCTAAATCTCCAAATTGAGATCTGTTAGCTTAAGTCGAGGGGGGTGGTTGTGGTGTGTATTTTTAAGGTGGTATGGCCTCTCTTCCCCACTGGAGGAGGCAAGGGCACAAAGCAAACCCTCTTGTCTGGGTGGTACTAATCTAGCATGTTCTTGCCTTGGTCACTTCATGGAATAATTGAGGTTGGAAGGGACCTCTGGAAGTCATCTGGTCCAGGCCTCTGCTTAAAGCAGGGGTAGTTTGATGTTAGAGCCAACTTTGAAGTTAAGGCAGGTTGTTAAGGACCTCATCCGGTTGAATTTTGAGCATCTCCAAGGATGGAAGGTCCACAAGCTCTCTGGACCCCTCTACTGGTGTTTGACTACCTTCATGGTGAAATAGTTTTCGTCTATAAGGCCAATGGGAATTTCCTGTGTTGCATCTGGTGGCTTTTGCCCTTCTTTTCACCATGCACCACCGAGGAGAGTCTGACTCTGTGTCCATCTTCCCTCTCCCCTGCTTCCTCCTAACAAAGTAATAGCAATAAGTTCTCCCTTGTCTTTTTTTTTTTTAAGGCTTGGGGGAAAACAAACAACCAAAACAATAAACAAAACCACCTAAACTTTTCTCAGCCTTTCTTCATGCGCTGTATGTTCCAGTTGCCTGACCCTTTTGGTGGTCCCCCACAGGACTTGATCCAGTATGTAAGTGTTGCTTTCTGAAGAAAATGTCTTTCCTGGTTTCTTCCGATGAGATGGTCCTTGCTACGAGGTGTTTATGGAAAGGATTGCTTTATGGTCTATCCTTCTCTTTAAAGTTCTTTGATAAACACTGCTGTAAATAGCACACTCCTGGCATAACCTGCCACAGACAAGCAGGGAAACTGAAGATGCACTGGTAGACATTTGTACATTTTTTTCCATTATGTGCGGCATAATCTCTGGTAATAGTTACACTTAATATTCTTTTGTGAGCATAACATAAAGATTAAACGAACATGGCGTTAGAGATGGTGGAAAAGGGTAATAAACCCATTGACCACATGCCACAGGGAGTAAAATCTGTGTGTGATACATATATGTATACACGTGTATGTGTGTGCATATTTAATATATATGTATTACATGCATACGAGTGTATTTTGCAGGATCTCTCTTGGGATACCAGGTCAGTTTGCTTGATTAGAAAGCAGGGAGATGCCCTGTGCTGTGCACCGTGTCAAGAGAAGATGGTTGTGTTCCTGGTGTGTAGCAGTAAATGGCTGGGTAGGAAGAAAGATGTGCAGGTTGTCAGGGAAGCTTTGTAAAGGGAATGTCAGGTCCCACTCATCCTGTTTAGTTCGAAGCTACTTGCGGTGTGCTAATGTGACAGGAGGACCTCATCTCACGTTGAATGCTCTGGGGTTTCTTTATACTTGGCGTTCTCCATAGGTGCCCAGTTGATGGCTTTGCTTCACAGTGTGATGTGCTGGAGCAGGAAGCTGAAGATTGAGTTTTGCTTTCTCTTTTCATTTGACACAATTGTAGGTGGCATGGAGAGTGGGATGCTGGGGTAGGAAGAGAAGGAATTATTTTACTCCCTCTGAATTATATCTGGGCAACGTGCCCTATCTGAACAGTTTGTTTGGTAGCTTTTTCTTTTAATGGGCTTAGTAGCTGTGTTCTTTTTTTCTCTCTCCCCCTTTTGTAGGGCCACTTCCAGATTAAAATGAAATAGGCTTTACACTAGCAAGAAGGGATTGGGAAGTTGGGAAGGTCCATGTGTTCAGCTGCCAGAAACATAGCACTGAATTGCTATGAAGGGCATCAACTTTGCTCGTTCCCTTGCTGGTGAAGTCTTTCAAAGAATGGGGATGACTTCTAGTGTCTGTCTCACCCTTTGTGCGTCTGAAATCTAGCCCAGGTGTAGTTTCACATCTCCATTGCTACCAGTATCAAATGAAAGGACTGAGCTGCCTTTTTTTTTTTTAATTCCCAATGTTGAAACCTTGCTGCTGACCTCTTGGGTTTTCTGAGAGGGAGCGTGCAGCCAGCCTGCACTCCGGCTTTGCAGATTTTTTGTATTGTTTGCATATGGCTTTTTTTGAGGGGGGGGTGTATGTGAAAATCTCGCTGTTGCTTCCAAGCCATCTCCTCTGAGGGAGTGGCAGTGCTGCAGTTTCACTAGGAAATATTAATGCATGTAAACATTTTTCAAAAGGCATTACATCTTCCTGCACGTACTTTATTATATTCCCACAAATCTGACTAGATTTAATAGATAGGTAACCAGGGAGCAAGGATGGGGGAAGCATGCTAGAGCGGGAAGGAGGGAAAACGGAGTGAAATAAACACAAACCTGCTGTAATTCAAAACAAGGCAAAATCAGATTGTGTGCTTTGGCTAATTTTCTTATTCAGATATTGATCCAATGGCTGCTCCAGAGTCTATTAGCAGTCAGCCAGTGAAAATATTTCCCATCGGGGGCTCTGACCTGAGACGGGGGTGAATCTATAGCAATTTGTTCAAACAGAGGAAAGCTTTTTCCCCTGATTTGTATTCCAATTTGCACAGTGTACAGAGGGGGGCCCCATCGTGGGGGTTTGCGGAGGGTGGTGCTTCTCAAGTGGGAATCAAGCTTGAGCCAGGTAACTGGCTGAAAAAAAAGCCTGATTAAACTCTGAGCTGGGCACCCTCCATCTGTCTCTCTGGGTTATCTGGGCACTGCAGCAGGCTTGCGTATCCAAGGGGAGTGGGGCAGCCCTTTGCATCCCCTTGGCAGGGAGGAGGCACAGACCTGCCATGTCAAAGCTGCCCCAGGGAGGAGAGGAGGTCCCTTTCATAGGAGGACTTGTGACATTAGGGCATATGCATTTGCACATCTATACTCCCCTATATCCTATTGAATTTTCATGCTGAGGTATAAGGTACCAGCCTGGCAGCAGTCCTGGAGTCTGATGTCCTCTTTAGTGCAGTTGAGTCCACTTATATCTGCCTGCCCTGAAGGGCAAGGCTTGCAGGAGAGGGTTGAACCACTTCCATCCCCACAGCCTTTTAAAAAGCTGGGGAGAGAGGGCAAAGGTGGTCTCTGCCTCCTGCCTACACCTTCCCTCCATGTGCTGCCAGTATTGGCTGAGGAACAGGTTTCCTTTGAGGCTGGCTGGCTCTCTCCACCGGTGGGCTTCAGCGTGGACCAACTGGGCTTGCAGCTGGTTTGGCCCTGATTGTTCCTGCTGGAAGGGGCCAGTGTGGGTGCTGCTTCTTGAATTAAGAGCCTGCTACAGGAGTTGCTGGATCCCAATGCTTTCTTGGGGTCTGCCAGAAGTCGCCTGATAACAACAAGCTTCTACCCAAAGCTGTGCTGGGGCTGCTGTAAGGACGTGGAGCTCCCCTTCTCACTCCTCCCAGTTGGATGCCTGTTAAGTTATTGCTTCAGAAGTAATCCAGATGAGGAAACAGTCTCAGCATCCCTTAAATCCAGTTTCTGCAGCTATCAAGAACCACCAGAAGTCTGAATAATAGTGAAAAAACTGACAAGATTAGCAAGGCTCATGGTTTCCAGTGTCTGTTGGGTCACTAGCGGGTCTGATGCCAGCTGCTTCCTGCTGGTCCCCGTGCCAGCCTTGAGACCTCCAGGTTTGGGGTTTAGCTTGTCTATCTTGGTAATGAGGCAGTTGTAAAGTCATGGTTGGAGAGATGGGGGGGTGATTTGGAAAGCCTTTGTTTGTGCATACGAGCATGCACTCTGCCTCTGAGAAGACCAGAAAAGTCAGTGTTGTGTCTTGAAATATATCATCTTGAAATATGTAAGAACTGGAGAAGACCTCTAAACTTCAGTTGACTGAGCTCCTAATCCTTAAGTCTGTATTGGGCTTCCACATTAACCAGTGACACCATGCTGCCTGTTTTCCATTACTTGCCCAAATATGGGAGTCTAAGGTGGAAAAACCCTTTTAGTAAAGAGGGGAGGAGAGGAAAACCTTCCATCATATAAAAGCAAAGGGTAAGCGTAGGGGGGAATAATAGGATGAGTTTATTCTCCTTATGCTGTTTTTAGCTTTTAAAATTGGCTGGAATTCTCCTCAGGCTTGTTACACTTGCTTTAATTTAGTGATGGTCACAGAAACACTTACAGGGATGGAGGGGGTAGGAGGGCAGAAATAAATAAGCATCTTAAATCTGTGCAATTTTTAAACCACAAGTTTATTTTTGACTTGGCCATAACTTTCAGGGAACCAGCCTTGGTCCCGGGGAGAGCAGTAACTCCAGCTTTGAGAAAGAGTGGGAAAGTTTGAGACTTTTAAAGCAGTATAGCAGAGGTCCCTGCAGACGATGGCATGAGGGGAGCGTGTATGAGGATGATGACAGCAGCGTTTTGTAATATTTAGGAGAGTATTTAGCAGTATCGGGGCTGTGGGGTGTGCTGTTGCTGCTTTTATAGTGAGCAGAGGGCTTGTTAGGGTGCTGGAGGGAGGGCTGGTGGAGGGCAGGCTCCTCTGCCCAGCTGGCAAGGGTGCCAGCTGCTGCAAGAAGGCTGCCAGCCACATTCCCAAGAGAAGGAGAGCCCTGTTCCTCCAGCTTATAGCATGGCTTCTGGACAACAGGCAGAGCAAGTGCTGTTCCAGGCTTCCTGGCAAAGCAAGCTAGCAGGGGACAATTAAAATCCAAGGTGCCACTTGCTTGATGTGCACCAGTGATTGGCTCCATCAGGTGCAGGATTTTAAGCCTTTCAGGCCAGCTGATCGGTCCAATCCCTGCCCTAAGTGTGACAAGTTCCCAGGGCTTTAGCAGAAAGAAGAATGAATCATGAAATAGAGTTGTCAAGCTGCGGGTCCTTGGTGTTGCTTTGGATATGTTGCCCTTTCATTCCACTGTCTCCCTCTTCCTGAGCTGTGGCACAGGCCGTAGGAGGGAGCTGAACTGTTTCTGTTGTCTTTAACATTTTGCCTGTCCTCTGCAGTGTTGGTTCCTGCAGCAAAGCAAGCAAGCTACTGTGCTGAGGAGATGGAGCTAAGCTGGTATCGAGTTGTGTGCTTGCTCCCGTGGGGGATGCTGTGCACAGCACCAAGCATGGTGGTGTAGGACCATCCTGGGGTAGGACCACACAGGAAGGTTGTCGGGGGCTGCTTTGCCTTGGTTGTAGGGAGAAAATGCTGTGAGTGACTCTCCCCTGCTCAGGGAAGCAGGGATAGGGAGGGATGCGTAGTATTCACAAGTTATCATAAGGACTGAGGCAAGCTGTTTCCTCCAATTGACGTTTAAAGTTTTGTAGCATATATTGTGGAGTATGGCTTGGAAATGGCTGCTGGGGAAAGTATATGAGGTATCTATAGAAACCTAGTGTGTCCCTGGGATGCACAGCAGAGTCTGTGACAGGTCCCCAGAATAACAGCCTCTTGGTGTCCCTGCTGTTGTGCAAGACTGATTCATCATGTTTCTCCTAGAAAGCGTTATCAGGCTCTGTCTGGGTCAGGTCTATGGAAAACAGCACCTGCTTCCATCCCTCATCTCTGTAGACATGTATTCTTGTGTTCTTTTTTAATGTCTTGTACGATGTATTTTATTTTATGAGGTAACACCACTGGCTGGGTTGGTTCCCCTGAAATGCTAGAGGAAGCCTTCCTTGCAGGCTTTGCTTGCATCTGCCTATTTATATGCTTCCCTGCCGATGTTGCTGGGGGCTTGGTGTGAGGGGGGCACTGCTCGACTCTAAGTCTCTTCCAGCTCTGAATCTCATGCTGCACAAGCCTCTCTGCACAGGTGGGCTCCGGGGGCTGCATCTTCTCCTCATCTGGGGTTGATGCCACGACACCAGAGGGATCAGCTCCCTCCACTGGCCCTCGCTGCTGACCCTGGCAGCTCTCCTTGGCGTGAGCAGCGGTTTACATTTCAGGCCTTGGACCACAGATTCCCGTCAAATGTAGTGGTAAATTGGAGTCGGTGCGGGGATGTGTGGTCATCTGCGCAGCGGACTGTGCCTGAAACACGGGCTTCCCACAAGCCAGGAAAGGGCAGTGATGGGAACTTTTCCATTCTCTCCCTGTGAGTTAAGGGCAAATTTGTGTGAGAAGCAGAGGGGACTGAGGTGAGCAGATGTGCTTTAGCCCGGACAGCCACAGTGGATTCAATGCTGTCTCTCTGGCCACTGCGTGTTGCAAAGAACCAAAGCTTTTGGGCTCCCAGCTCAGGTGCTTCCTGCTTCTTCACCAGCCTTGTATCTGCAGAAGAGGCATGATTCAGTTCTGGAAGGGATCGGCCAGGTGGGAGGAAGAAAAAGTTTGAGAAATGCAATCCAAGAAAACCCAAGACAATTCTCATGCTACAAGATGAAACTTGCTCCTTATACCACATCCATTCCTGTTTTAAAACTCACTTCTGTTCTCTGTATCTAACTGCTCTTTGGTCTTTGAACAAAATACCATCCCCCAAGTGAGCAGAGGCTTGCTTTTCCCCAGGCAGGTCTCATGCTGCTCCCTGATGTTTTCTCTCTGAGAGTAACCTTAATTCTCTCCAAACAATTGGAGCAGGTTATTCCTTTTTTTTTTCCTACCTTTCATGAGAACAAATCCCCTTATTTTCCTGTCTCATTTGGGTTTGGCAGCCAGCAGCATTAGGCAGGAAGGTGTTGGAGGAAGGAAAGCAGCATGTGTGTCTCCAGCCAGATGAACCTGGAGTTTCTTCTTGTCATGGTGCCCTGGGAAAGCCATTTACAGACCTAGCTGGTTCCGGTGGCCTCCCGAGGCAAGTCCTTCCCAGAGCACTCCCACACCCATGAGAGTGCTAACAGCTTGGGATGGGGCTGCATCTGGGCTGAAAGTCCCCGCTGCTTCCCACCCTCCTCAACCCCTAACACACCAGCTGTCCCTTTCAGCTACTGAAAAGCTGCCTTCCCTGGGTGTCTTAACTCATGCCTTTTATGTGGAAACCGGTGTAGCAGTGTCTGCCCAGCAGCACTATTGCCACTGGTGCATATGCAAGGGCACTCTGAGCCCTTTACCATTAGCTGTTTGCTTTGTTTGGTGGTTTTTTTTGTTTACCCTGTCTTTCCTCGGCGGCATGAAGTAGAGCTGTGAGCATCCTATGCAGTGCTGCGGGGCAAGAGCACAGGGTACTGCAGGAAATCCCTGGTTTGGGAACAGGTGGGAGCATCTCCCAGCGCTTCGGTAGCATCAGTGGGAGGTGAATGGTGAAATGCTGTATAGCTCACTGTGCTGGTGTGAATATCCAGTGTTGCACTAGTCTTTTGGCTTGCCTGGTTACCTAGAGATTTAAAACAAACAAACAAAACCCAAAAACAAACAAAAAACCCACCATGGGTTTATGTTCTGTTCTGGGCTTTTTTTATGACCGGAGAAGGATTTTAATGTCTGATGTGAGATCGTATTTAATGTTCCTCCTTCTCCTGCCCTACTCAAGTGGTGTTCGGTACTGCAACACACCATTAAACTGCTGCTGGGCTCTGCCCCCACATGGATGCGTTTCTGTGGTGAGTGGACTGATTTGGGTGATACAGACCATGAGACAGCCTACATGTGTTTGGTTTTACGAGGAAGGAGGGGGGAATG
This sequence comes from Pygoscelis adeliae, assembly GCF_000699105.1. Taxonomy (NCBI): domain Eukaryota; kingdom Metazoa; phylum Chordata; class Aves; order Sphenisciformes; family Spheniscidae; genus Pygoscelis; species Pygoscelis adeliae. The sequence goes on along the minus strand of NW_008825433.1, from coordinate 4,501,062 downwards.
CAAAGGGAGAAGCGGTAAATGCTAATGTGCAAGGATCGACCTCCACTTTGAGGAATCTGGCTCAAGTGATGAATAGGAGACTATTGCCAGTCACGTGTTTAGTAGCCTGAAACCTGTTGAAGTTACGTGGGAGACCTTGTGCCTTCCCTGTTGAAGGATCCAGCCTACTGTAACGTGCATTATTGGGATAATGGGAGGGCAGTGCTGGCAGTTGCTGTGGGGCATGGCCTCCCTAGCTGGTTTTCATGGCTGGTCTGGCCACATGTCTAGCTGATGAGGTTTGCGCTGCTGCAGCAGCAGTGTCCTGCATCTCCAGCTGCCCCTTCCCTGGTTTCCTTCTTCCCTGCACCTGGGTGTTTCAGACCATGCAAAACTGCAGCCCTTCCTGGCGGGCAGCACAGTCTGCAGAGCTGTGGGGGTGTGAGACAGGGTTCCAGGAGGCTGAGGGCCTCCATGTGTTGGGGCAGTTGGGAAGTGAAAGACCTGCAGCTGAGGAGGCAACTGGCAAGGGTGCACTCGCAGCTTCCTGTGGGGACAAGGCTTTTGCACTCTCTGCATCTCAAAGGGGTGCTGATGTTACTCCAGGAGTGGTGGCTTCTGCCTCAAGGCACTACTTTGCAGCATAAATGCCACCACTGCCAAGGAGGTGACTAGCAGAAACTATTTTAATAAACACAAAGGCTTCCTGTCTCCATCTCCTACTGCCTGCTTACCACTTCTCTCCCTTGTGTCATTCCTTAGGGGCTGTATCTCTCCAGCAGCAAATCAGGTTGTTCATGAGTGGAGTAAAACCTTCCATCTCGTAGCACCTCTTTTTCTAGGCTCTCGGGGTGTTGTGTGGCATTAGCTGTCGTAGTGAGCGGTTACCATAGGGTGGGGATGTACCAGGCAGCCTGTGCTAACATGTGCTGGATACCGCACAGAAAACAGGCCCTGAGGGGCGTGGTGTTTTCTGTACTGTGATTCCCTTTGTGGGAGGCTGGTAGACATGTGACTGGGCTGTTGGACTGGAAATTGCAAGGATGAGCACCAAAGAGGCTGTTCCTCACCATAAGGTGCTGAAGACTGCTACAGCTATGGGAGCAAATGAGTACAGTGAGCTCCTGGACTGAACTGCTGACTCCCTGAGCATCCTGGTCATGGTCCTTAATCTCTCTGTGCCTGGTTCCCTTACCTGTGCAGCTGCTGACCAGCCTGCTGGGAGGGCATGAGCATCTGTCCCTTTGCAAATGAGAGGCCTGTGTAAGGCTGGCAGGAAGAACAGTGAACCTAATCCCTTCAGTCTAACCACTTGCCCTCCACAGAGGAGAGATAATGTGTCTGTCTCCCTCTTCTCCCACCTCCCTTTCTTGGGGTATGGTGCAGGCTCCAGCAGGGTGCCACAGCACCTCTTTCTGCTGTCTGTCTTTGGAGAGACGAGCAGCAGGCCATCGGCAGGGCCCGCTCCCAGAAGTTGCCTCCGCCTCCCATCCTATGGCCACCATCACTATGGTGAAGAGCCAACAAAATGACGCAGTTTGTGGCCAGCGTGCCTGCTAAACAATGTAATTTCTGTGCAGCGGGAACAATGCATCATCCAGGTCCGCAGGGTCCACTGGTGTTGAGTTACTGTTAATGGAGAAGGGATGCTGAATTGGATGCAGTAACATTCCCTGAGTGCTCCCGAGGGAGGAGGAGAGCAGAGGCTGTGTCTTGCAAGGGGAACAGGGATTGCATGCCAAAATCTTGCTTGAACACTCTGAATTCATCTTTAGGACTCTGGGGCAACCTTTAGGTCTGGAGCAGGCATTGCTGTGGGATGGCACTGCGAGGTGAGCCCTGCTGAGCTCCCAGACTGTTGCTCAGCATGGCTCCAGTTTCTCCTCCCCACTGCTATTGGGGGGAAGGTGGTGCCTCACATGCTCTTCCAGTGAGGTGAGGCTTCCCGTGCCACAGAAAACATTAAGTATTTTGGGAGAAGAGGTGTAGATGCTTGTCCTCACGTGTCAGGTCTTTGTCCTTACCTCTCCATCAAACTCCCCCAGCTGCCAGGCACCTGCTGGGTCCGGCAGCAGCCTCTTGCCCTCGACTTCTGCTCAGAAGCTCAGCGAGGAGAGCACAAAGGGAAGCAAAGCTGAGGAGTCTTCCCATTTCCCAGGGGTGCTTAGATCAAGGTTCCAAGACCCAGTAGTGAAATATATATGTCCATGACCTTTCTTTGCTCCTGTCAGGCACTTCACAGTCCTTAACATGACACCGACTAAGTTGCAAAGCCGCGTCTCAGCAGGTGACAGCTGCTCCTGCTGTCTCTCTCACTCTTTCTGTCTGGTAACAGGATCCCCTTAAACACATCATTGCATTTGCACTGTGACAAGCAAAGCTTGCAGAGTAAAGTCAAACAGCTTGATATGAAGGTTAGGCTCAACTCTTAGATGGGAATTGTTGCTCTGTGTACACATCATCCCCTTTGCATTTTGCCCAGGAGCAAAGGAGTAGCAATAAAAATATCCCTTAGGTAGCAATTCTCATGACATCAGTCCCTAGCCTGGCTGCAAATCATAGAATTATAGAATTGTTTGGGTTGGAAGGGACCTTTAAAGGTCATCTAGTCCAACCCCCCCTGCCGTGGGCAGGGGCATCTTCAACTAAATCAGGTTGCTCAGAGCCCCGTCCAGCCTGACCTTGAATGTTTCCAGGGATGGGGCATCCACCACCTCTCTGGGCAACCTGTGCCAGTGCTTCACCACCCTCACTGTAAAAAATTTCTTCCTTATATCTAGTCTAAATCTACCCCCCTTTAGTTTAAAGCCATTACCCTTTGTCCTGTCACAACAGGCCCTGCTAAAAGGTTTGCTGCCATCTTTTTTATAAGCCCCCTTTAAGTCCTGATAGGCTGCAATAAGGTCTCCCCGAAGCCTTCTCTCCAGGCTGAATGACCCCAACTCTCTCAGCCTTTCTTCATAGGAGAGGTGTTCCATCCCCCTGATCATTTTTGTGGCCCTCCTCTGGACCTGCTTCAACGGGTCCGTGTCTTTCTGATGCTGAGGGCTCCAGAGCTGGACGCAGGACTCCAGGTGGGGTCTCACCAGAGCAGAGTAGAGGGGCAGAATCACCTCCCTCCACCTGCTGGCCATGCTTCTTTTGATGCAGCCCAGGATACGATTGGCCTTCTGGGCTGTGAGCGCACATTGCTGGCTCATGTCCAGCTTTTCATCCACCAGTACCCCCAAGTCCTTCTCAGCAGGGCTGCTCTCAATCCCTCCATCCCCCAGCCTGTATTGATACCGAGGGTTGCCCCGACCCAGGTGCAGGGCCTTGCCCTTGGCCTTGTTAAACCTCATGAGGTTCACACGGGCCCACTTCTCGAGCTTGTCCAGGTCCCTCTGGATGGCATCCCGTCCCTCTGGCGAGCCAACCGCACCACTCAGCTTGGTGTCATCTGCAAACTTGCTGAGGGTGCACCTGATCCCACTATGTCATCAATGAAGATATTAAACAGTACTGGTCCCAGTACAGACCCCTGTGGGACACCATTTGTCACTGACCTCCATCTGGACATTAGTCGTTGACCACTACCCTCTGGATGTGACCATCCAACCAATTCTTCATCCACTGGACAGTCCACCCATGAAATTCGTATCTCTCCAATGTAGAGAGAAGGGTGTTGTGGGGGACCATATCAAAGGCCTTACGGAAGTCCAGATAGACAACATCTGTAGCTCTTGTCCTGATCTGCAATGTTTCTGGCCCAAGGTAATGTAGCAGAAGCTTGTGATTGCACTGAGCTCCAGCCACCTCTGAGCTTTGTTCAGTGAGGCAGTGTTTGTGGAATCTCAAAGACTTCATTATCTTGGGGTTTGCTGGATTTTTATCTAAAGTTATGTAGGTTGGAAATCTTGCAGGCCCAGACACCTGAGATCACAAAATCAATTCTGCCGTTTATTAAATAGGTATAATTCCCATCGACTGCAGTGAAAGTTACAATTTTGCAGCGGAACGTGGAATTGGATCCATATGTATTAGAGACAGAAACCCATCATTGGCTTCCTCCGGACCTTTTTCCAAGGTCAGTGCAAGACAGTTTCCAAGGGTTTGTGACCAGCACTTCACTCAGTCTACAGCGGACTGGAGATGCCAATGTCTCCCACCACCCTGCTTTACCATTAAGAACTCAAGTGTGACAGAGGGTGGAGAGCAAAGCCTACTGCCAATGGTTTCCTTTTGTTTTGGTACATGGTTTTTAAATGTTTTAGCTTGTGACATTTTTCTTTCTGTGAAGGCTTGGATTTTCTGTGAAGGCTGCCTGTCAAAGCCCTCAAAGTTAGGGCTGGTGATGACTGCCATGGGGCAAGCCCCATCCCCAGGGGAAAAGGAGAAGCGGGCTTTGCTCTTCAAGGTCTTCTGTGCACTTGAGCCTGCTCCTGCCACATCTACAACAGGAATAGTCAAGGCTCAGACCTTGTCAGAGCTGAGTTTTGCCTCTGTTTCTGGGTAGGCTGGAGCAGAAGAGCACCAACCTTGTCTTTACTTGTTTGCAGGTGCTTGCAAGGTTGGAGGTGGAAAAAGGCCAGTCTGGCATTGCTGGCAGCTTTTTATGAGTGGTGTTTTACTCATGACCTGTCCCACATATGGACTTCGTATCAGCTGCAGGCAGCTGTGTAGTCTTCAGACCTGAGTGAGAGTCTGGCTGTCCTTTAAAACAGACCAGATTTGGCTTGGCTGCTTGTCACAGCTTGTAAAATACCAGGGAATCTTCAAAGTAACAGCATGCCAGAGCTAATGAGATCGAAGGCTTTACAGCTTTGATAATGAATGCTTTTCTGGTCTCTTCTCACTGTGACACTGGGTCTGCTAAGAGCAGTACCGGCACGTGCTTTGGGGATGCAGGGTTTGACCAAGCCCTTTGCCACCAAGATCTTCTGCTGAGGTAGAAGCCCAGGACAGTGCCGCTGTCCTGCTGCATGGACCCAGAGCTGTGCAGCCAACAGCTGGCCAGAGAAAACCCACTATTCTTCCGTGGGTGCTTTGTGAAAAGTCTTGAGGTGAAAGATACGGAATATTCTGAAAAGTGGTTGGCTGCAGTTGGTTGTTAGTCTGTACTTACTTTATTGAAGATTTGCTGGGGGATTTTAAAAAGTGTGAGGTTCGAGGACTGAAAATCTGGATATTCCCAAATTTGAGGTCACCTGAGTGATGTGAGGCAGTATGGTCTCTCTAGCATGGTGCTGCAATGTAATTGACAGCTGTGTGGGTGTAAATCCAGTGCATTTTTCTTTACCTCAAAGCTGCTTCTTGAAGAGCAATGTTAGCGTGAAATGAGATCAAATGCATGCCTGTACCACTCTGGAAAGGAATGGAAAACTAAGTTGCTGATTGTTTGTGGTCATTAAAGACCAGAATCGCTTTTTTCCCCCCATGAGTTCTGGCCAAATTCCAACTTAGGTAATTATATTCTGCTTCCCTAATTCCCTCTGAAGCTTCAAATCAGTTTAGATTGCTTTTCCCTTTCTAGCCTGAGCAATTAGATAATGTTCCTGAGCCCTGTTAACCAGCTATGTCCCACCTCAGAGGAAGCTGTGTTTTATTGCTCGTAGAAGCAGCCCCCTTCCCCCACCTGTGTACTTATAAAGTCTTTTTGATATGACAGATGATAGTGAAGTGTGAGGTAATGTGAATTCTCATAGCTGGGGTGTCTGACATCTCCACTCTGCTAAGGGCAAGCTGCAGAAGGTGCTGAATTCTTTACTCGTTCTGCAGCATGTGCCAGCTGCCCCAGATGGTTTTGATGAAAGTAACATGCTCTACAGCAGTGCAGATGAGAAAGGGGTGTCGCTTGTGTTTCAGCGGTGGAAATGGCACTTGGAGTAACAGGCTGCAGAGGAGGCGAGATAAAGGCTGTGTTGAAGGGGAGTGCAGCGGGCATGACATGGGGAATTATGAACTGCAATATGGGGAGGGGGAGGTGTTTGAGGCAGTTCTTTCTAATGGCTCCACACTGCATATATGCATCCAATTTTCCACGTTGCACTTCCTAGCAGAGCAGCTGGTGATGCTAATCCCTTGCCCTTATGGGTCATGTATAGCAAGGATTAGCAGAGTGTTCTCCAATGAAGCACACCCCCTCCGACTTCTCCCCTGTAAAACTGAAGATGGTGAGGGGACGTTTGGTTTGATCCTTTGCACCAGGCAGAGAGAGGAGAAGGGATGTTACACTGCTGCATAGTGCCACACACGTTTTGGATTCCTTTTGAGTCTCAAGTGAGTCAGTATAGAGGGAAAGTGGTTTCTCAGGATTTAAAAGTGAGTATTGAGTGGAGCCTCTTATGTGAAGAAGGGTGTTTGTTTAGCTTCTCATGCTCCCACCCCATCCCATGGACTCCTCGAGTGGCTGTTGTCTGTCTTGTGATGGTGTAGTCTGCTTCCCATCATCACTTGAAGCCCTCTAAAGAGAGAGGATGCGTGTCTTCCTTGCTGTGGTGGTGTATCAGGCCCAACCAAGATTGTTGATAATCACACCTATTACTGTAATATGTGATGTGATCGCAGATCCCCTTGCTGTGTGCCTTCAAGTGATAAACAAAAAGATGACAAGTCTGCTACAAGACAGGTGCTTTGGTTGCTGTTTTTCCACCCTGCCTTAAACTCTCTGTCTGTGGGGACAACTTGGGCTGAATGCCAGAACAAGTTCCTTCATGCAAACATGAAAGCAGCTATGGAGATGCTTCTCTGGGGACATTTTAAAGCTTGATCAGGCTCATCGCCGTGGAGCAGGCTGTAGGGAAGCCTTGCAGATGACCTGGCGAGTACCATGGGACTCTTCTGTCTCTAATATGTGTGCTTCCTTGAGCTCTTTCTGTAGCTCCTCTGTTTCTGGGTAGGCTGGAGCAGAAGAGCACCAACCTTGTCTTTACTTGTTTGCAGGTGCTTGCGAGGTTGGAGGTGGAAAAGGGCCAGTCTGGCATTGCTGGCAGCTTTTTACGAGCGGTGTTTTGCTGTTGGTCCGCTTGCCTGTGGAAAGTGTTGGCATATCTGTATGCACATATGCAGGGAAAAAACAGTATCACTTCTATCACTTTGGTGTTAACCAAAGAGAATTGGCACCAAAAGAAACCATGTGGGCAAATGCAGTAAATAAGAGTGAAGCCTAATTAACGGTTGCGCAAAAAATCTGCGTGGCTTGGACATCCTGTTGATTTTGGAGTCTGCCAGGGAGCTGCTGTTGCAACCTGTGTGTGTAAAAGCAGGATAGCCCATGCCTCTACTACCTGGTACAAGGGCATGTGTGGTGGGAACTCAGTCACATGAAGCACCTGGAGGGTTGTTTTGTTTAATGCATGTACGGGGGTATTGGGAGGGGGTTACTCTATCCACATCTGCTGTCCTGGGAAGAAAGCTGGTACTCAAGCAGCTAAAGCAATTGCCAGAAATTTTCCTTTGCTAGTGGTAAATGTTCTCCAAGAAACTCTCCAAAGGCTTCTCCATTTCTGTTGCACATGGAAGTTGCTGCACTGCAAAACACTTCAGCAACCACATTTCTCATACTGAAGAAATATGAAACTGTTGGTATGTATTTTTACAGAGCCACTGAGCTAGTGGCTCTTGATGTGTAGGACTGGTAGCTGCCTGTGCTCTGGGGGACTTGAATCCTGCATGGCCAAAGGAGTGGTATTTCTCTACTCTTCCAGGCTACTGACTGAAGACCAGGGACTTGGGGTGTGTGGGAGTGGGGCCCTGTGGGTGGGTTTCCAGCTTTTTTTCGGCTCACTTCTAGGTGCTTGTGGGGCCTCTGAGCATACCTGCATCTGTTTGCTCTCTGCCCATCCAATTCCCCAGGCAGCAGTTGCTGTGTAAAGGCTTGTGGGGCTCAGAGCTGTGCTGCTTCAGCCATGTTTGGTATTCCTGACTGCAGTGCGAGTCTCTCTGGTGTGCTCAAGAGTTCTGGTTACCCAAAATCAGCTTTAAGTTTAATGCATGATTATCACCAGGAGCAAGAAAATGCTTGGCACTGTCTTGGAGGCTGATGGTATTGGGCTTAATTAATGGAGAGCAGGCTGTCCCCACATGCATCCAGCCCTGCCTCCTCATCCTTCCTATCAGTATCAGCTTAGGTTTGTTTTTAATTATTTTTTTAAGTGTTGCACAGAACAGTAAAACCCACATCAGGTTACCGAGGATATTAATCTTTTGCACTTCTCTAGCACATTTCATCCGATGACAGGGATTTGTTTTACAAACATTAATTACGAAGCTTCATAACCCCCCTGTGAGGAAGGTGATAACCACAATAATACTTAGCACTTATATGGTGTTTTGCATCTTCGAAAAGTTGTATAAACAATAAGGTTTAAGGTACCCTGCATGACACGGTAGTGCAATTATTCAAATGACACATGGGGAGAAAAAGGGGAGAATGTGCTTGTCCAAGGTCACACATCAAGTCAATTACTGACTAGTGCTCATTGAAGATTATTCTCAGGTTCTGGGTTTCTCTCCCACTCTGTCTTCCTTGGTGTCGTAGTTGAGCAATGATATATGAGAGCGGTAAAGGGTGAAGGCCATGAACTGAAGACCATTAGGTCCATGTAACTGAGCAAAAATACAGGATGCCATATCTCCTGGGTGGAGTTGAGGTAGTTTAGCTGAAAAAGTTTGTGGTTAACAGGGTCATGAAGAGCTATTTGCCGCCAGTGCTCGATGATGGCTGGTGGTTTGGAACATTGCTGCTGCATGTGAAATCCTTTGGTGTTTAATGAGTAGCTCCCCAGCTACTTCGGTTGGCTCCCTGCCCCCCTCCTTGGCAGGCAGCAACAGGGAAAGCACATGGCTGATAACCAAACCTTTTATTCCCCGCCTGTTTTAGGACATGATCAAACAGGAAGAGAAGTTTGAAGGTGTGGTGACTGTAATATGTGACAGAGTGGCTCATTTTTGGGTGTTCAGCAGTACACGTGCTTGTTGGCCTGTGGAAGGAGGAGCAGCCCTGGTTGCACCCATTGCTGGAGCAAGGCATGCCTTCTTTTTACCCCAGCCAATTTCATAAGCTTGTCCAGGCCAACTTGTGTCCCTCCAGATGAGGATTAGCAGAAGTGATATGCAAGACTCAAATGGTTCTTGGTTGCTTCCCCAATGTAATTTATAACAGAAGCATTCTTTTGTCACATAGGGCTTTGAAATGCCCCAAGATAGACGTTCTGCCCATCTCAGTGAAACAAACTGGTGGTGCCTCCGTAACTGACATTTTGTGGGACAAACACTGGGAAATAGTTCCACTGTCCCTGTCAGCCATCAGCCTGGTGGGCTGCTGGGGACCTATGCGCCTCTGGGGCATAACCAGACCTGGAGTCTTTCCCCTTTGTGGAAAATTGGAGCAGGCTGAAACTGGGGGCAAAACTAGCTTTTAGAAGGTAAACCAATTCCTTGCCTGATGGGCGGGCAGCACAAGCGACTTCTTCATCTAGGGGATGGCAGTTCAAGTTTGCACACTATGGAGGTTCAAGTAAGCGCTTGTTTTCAGGAA
>NW_008825433.1:4474895-4491507 GCF_000699105.1 Pygoscelis adeliae | reverse complement strand
TTCAAACACTTTCTTCTTTTAAATGGGAAGCCCACTGTCTAGTTTTGTGTTAATTTGTCCCAGGGTGTTCTGCAGCAGGCTGGGTTGGTTGAGGTCTTTAAGAAAGGACGCTGGTTTGAGACTTTGCTCTCCTTGTGAGCTTGCTTTCCTCCTGTCCCCTTCAGAGACCAAGGGACTGTTTTGTTCTCCGTGGAATGGGCTGCTCTGTGTCATTCCACAAACAGCCGAAGGCCCAGGTATGTTTTAAATAAAATGAAATTTCTTACTAATATCAAGAGAACATCAAATGGAGCTGAGGATAAGTGATTTTAAAATATGCTGAGGTCTTAGCCTGCCCTTGGCCTTGCCTAAGTAGGCCAAAGCCTTTTCTCTTGCAGAAGAGAGTTTGAGAACAAAAGTCTTTTAAAGAGCTTTCCTTTTCAGACACGCTTCGGCTTTGAGTCTGGTGCCTGTCAGCATTTCAGTCTCTCAGAGCTTTATTTCCTTAGTGTCAGAGATCATCTTGCTTCCTTTGCAAGGCTGTCAGCTAGACCCTGGCTGCTTTGATACGGCTGCGTTAGTCCCCAAATCCCCTGTTGAACAAGCTGCTCAACAATGTTTGCACAAATGCATGATCTCGGGTAGAGAATTAATCTCTGTCCCTACCCCCTGTGCAGTCAGCCAGCTGAGAAATTATTTTAAACACCGTCCCACGTGCATTAGCACTTCCCCAATTTCCTCTGCAAGTCTCTGGTGTTTCAGACGATCTTTTGACTCTGCACAGATGCGGAGTAATAAATTCATAACCTTGCTTTGTGGAACTTTTGCTCCCAAGTTCTTTGCTATCAGTCTCTCACCAGGGAGCGGCCAAGCCAGCATCAGCCTGCCTTGCTTCTCCTTGCCTGTGTTTTCAGTTGTAATTGGGTATTTTTGCAAAACTCTTTACTAGTCAATTTTCCTTTTTCCCTCTTTTTTTTTTTTTCCCCTTCCCCCAAACAGATTAATTGTTCGAGATGCTGCAGATGTTTGTCAGAATGAACTCCATCAACGTAGCCAGGATGTGGCAATGTCAGAGCTCAGTCTCATTTTGCAGGGGTTGGGGGATGCTCCTGAGACCAACACCTGGCACTTGTGGTTGAGGAGAGCTTTTTGTAGCAGTGAAGTAGTAGTACAGCCTTGCAGTACTGTATTAGCTAATCATTCATACATCCCGAGAGTGGCCCTATCTTACAGAGGATAGCTGCAGGTGGAAGGGATACCACAGAAGACCAAAGCTGGTAACTCAGCTCGGTGCTGAAGAGGCTGGAAACAGGCTTGTGTTTTATTGACTCTTAAAACTTCTGGAGATGCAACTTGTCCACTGGGCATTTACTCCCCCATCACCTCCCTAAGTCTCCTGAGCAGCAGTAAGCAGAATACTGGGCTGAGGGGAGTACCTGCCCAGGAGAGGCAATGTGGCCAGATGTGTTGTACAGCTGGAGAGGAGTAAATGGATAATCTATTAAAGGGAAACAACGCAAACTGTTTGTTATTGGTGTCAATAATATTTCACTGCATGAGCAGCATGCAGCAGATGTGAGTGACAGAAAATGCTCCCTGTGTGCAGAGCCTTGTAGAGGCAAGGAGGGGTTCCCCATGTTCTGCCAAAGCAACTGACAGGGGGTACCCCGAGTCTAAGAGGGTTGTGAAAGACCCTCCTCTAGCATTTGCGTGCAAGGAGAGAGAAAGTAGCAGTTCCTGCCTCCGAATTTCCCGACCTTAAAATCAATCATAAAAGTATAATGGGTTGACTCTGGTATGTGCACCACTGCCCTCTCCTGTGTGCATGGGGGGATGCTGGTTGTGAACAAGGCTGTGTTGTACACCTCTGTCACTTCTGGGCAGAAGGACCAGTGCTCTGCCCTCTCCCATGATCCTGAAGTCCTTGGGTGCCATTGCACATGGGGACACCTTTTGCCATGATACTCTGCCTGGCAGGTTCAGAGCGGTGACTTCAGTCTTTTGTGGAAATGCAACTAGCTGCTCTGCTGTTAAGGATGTACTCAACTTTGCACGTAAACTGGGAATTTGATCTCTCTGTAATGTGTGAAAAACTCTCTACAGATTTACAGTACTTGGTCCTCACTGGAAGAATGAATTTGCAGAGAATTTGCAAGTCAATCTATTAATTGGCTTGAATTAAGATTAATTTTTTTAAGTGTCCTCAGTAAGGAATTTAATGTTTGTCAGTCTCTTTCTTTGTCTGGAATTAACTTAATAATGCAATAGCACAGGCTCTTCAAATGTGGCATGTAATTAAAATTCATTGAAATCTTATGTCTAGGCTAAATTTGAAGAAAACAGGTTGTAATTAAACTAAGTTATTAACAGTTACTATATCTAATTATTGTGACTACATGGTTCTGCTCTGGGTCAGGTGGGAGATCATTATCCCAAACTCAAACCAATCCAGGATTTAAAATGAGAGCTAATTAAGAGACAAAGTATGCACAGTTAAAACAGCCCAAATAATACCAACTATTTGCAGTTGTATGCCATACACCAGCAACATTATGACTAAGATGCATTACTGCCATTGTCTCCAGCTGAGATGAGACTGACGTTTAAAGATAACGTGTTTTTTCCCTCTTATTCTCAACCCTTGGCATAATGAGCAGAAGAGAAATAAATGTGTGTTCCCTTACCCTGCTACATCTGGAATTTTTTTTTCCTGTATTATCTCAAATTAATTTCCTGGATTAGTTATTCTTGCCCCTAATAACTGCATGATTTCTGTGCTGTTTGTAACTCTTCAGTTAGCTAGGTGTACTTTTTCCTTTTGGCTCTGTTTTCACCTGGTTGCAGGTCCTGCAATGACGTATCAAAAGGCTTTTGCATCCGCATTTGCGCTGTGTTACGTGGGTGCCGGTCACCAGTGGCGGCACCTCTTACAGGGAAGGGTTTTTCCTCTACCCTCTGCCCCTCCTTCCCTTCCCTTCCCCTCTGTCTTTATTAGGAGAAGAGCAGAAGGGAGAGAAAACAAAGAGCTGACAGAGATGAATATGCTCTATGAATCAAAGCCTCTGGAAACGCTTCTATGGGTTAGTTACCTTCCTAGCGAGAGTAGGAGACTTGTACAAAATTTCCCTTGAACTGTTCTTTCCCGTCCCCAGAAAAATGCCAGAGAACTTGGATGAGAGCATTTTAAATGGCATCTATCTAGCACTCCTTTGTTGCCTATTTTGCTACAGCTAATTAAAAGAGAAAAGCCTTTTAATATTTAAGCACCATTAACTCGGCTGAATTATTAAATGTCAATTTGAATTATGTGCATAAAAGGATCAATAAACAAAGAGAATAAAACAATGGAGGTGGCTGGGGTTAGAGAGATGTCAGCTCCTCTTACCGGAACCAGAGGGAATTGCTCGCTTGTCTGCCAGGTTGTGGTTATTAATTATTGGTACTTGAGAGGGAAGGAACTGGGGACTTTCTAGGACTCTGCACACCAAAGGCACTGCAGGGATGTAAAGGATGCTGTCAAGATAAAACATTACTTGGCTTGATTTCTAGGGGTGTCACGCAGCCCCTATGGCCTCAGCTTTGCTGACAATTTGCTGGCATTTCCTTTTGGTGCGCGCTCTCTTCCTTTGGGGTGGAGTAGAGCTGTCATATTTGCTTTTCCCTCTCTAGGTCGTTTTGCTTGCTGGCAGTAGTTTTCAGGCTCGAGTTCCTTGTGCTGGCAAAAAGCAATAGGGGAGAAAATCCAGAGGAAAACAGTTTTTCTTGAGTAAACCCTTCTGTGTTGCACAAGAAGTTTTATTCCTCTGCTCCCTGTGAATGTGAATTTCTAGTGCTGTATTAGGCAGTGTTGGAGGCTAAAGTTCGGCCTTGCATTATAAGGTGCTAGACTGGAATTAGGTACAGATTGATCCCTGGCTGTGCTTCAGGCTTTCCGCCTGACAATGGACAAGCCATTTCATTTCTTTCTCTTCCCCAGCTGGCAGCATGCAATAGCAGCATTTCCCCACCAAACAACACTGCTTGGGGGATAAAAGCATCAGTGTTTTGTGAGGGCCTGTATGGGAACCCATTTGAGGACAAAGGCTTCTTTCCACCGAGGCGCTGTATCACCAGCAGCATCCCCGTATCATCATCAGCACTCCTCTCTCTAATCCCGCTCTTGCTGGGGGCAGATAAGCACCCAGCAGAGGGGTGCCAGGTCTCTGCTGTCCCCTGGGCCCTTGGCATTTCTGCCAGGGTTCCCAGCGAGTGGTTGTGCTGGGGTTTGTGCCGTGGTTGTCTGTCCCCCACCAAGTGGCTTGGGGCTGAGAGCTGATCTCTTGCAGCTGATCCCCTGGGAAGTGACTTTGCTGCAGGGGAGCTGGGGTGCCTGTGGGATGGGTACTGCTGTGGATAGAGCTTCAGACAGAGACAATCCCTGTTACCTGCCACTTTTCAGGAGCAAAATTGGATTTTAGATACTTGAATTAAGGGTAGCATTTGTATTTCCAGCTTTTTCTAACTATGGCGAGAATAAAACAGGCTTTCAGTGAAACTTTATTTCAGTCTCTTTCTTGTGGCTCTTATCACCCTCTGGCCTCTGCAGTGATTTCCCTCCCACTCACCCACCCACTCCCGTATCACAACTGAAATAGCCTTTTGCTTTCTGTGGAGGCTGGGTATAGCAGCAGGTAAACATGGCCGTTTGTTGAATCTTTCCTCTCCTGCGTGGAGGGAATGTTTGCACTGCCATCATGGCGTGATTGTCCTCGCATCCCTAGCTCCCTCCGAGACGGCTAGATGGGGCCCTGGAAGCAGCGGAGCTGTGACAGGTGAGAATTTAGCATAGATTCAGTGCCTGAGTGTTTACCCAGCTTGTCAGATGGGCTTTGTGGTCTGCACTGAGCTCTGTGCCTCTGCAGGAGCTTGTCTGACAATGGTGGAGCTGCTTCGGTCACATGGACAGGGATGTCTGAAGGAGAGCTGGGGCACTGGCTAGTCGAAGCCCCAAGTGCCTTGCTTTGCTAACCCCACAGCTGTGCACCCACCCTCTGGGGTTCGCAGCCCTGAGTGTACAACGTCCCCTTTGGCTCTCCATGTAGAGAGAAGTCCTCTCCTCCAACAGTTCTTCTCTGCCAACCCTCCTCCTGTGTACCAGACCCCAGTTTCCACCTTGGCATTGAAGAATTTGGGCCTCGAGGTTTAGCATTTTGAACAGCACCAGCTGGAGTTTCATGGAAATACTCCTATTCTTACCCAGCTTGTGTTAGTGTACTCTGATTGCATGCTGGTTTGGTTTTTGTTATTTTTCTTGTCTATTGTTTTTTAGCATACTTGGAGCTTGAATCTGCCTCTCTTCCTGTGCTTTCAGGGGTGGGTTTTAGGACATATGTGTGACCTTGGTGGAGTCCTCACCAGCAAAGTCTGGAGCATCCTGCCAGCCAGGGAACCCAGTTTGAAACCACTCCCTCTGCCTTTCCTTATTTGTCATGATTCAGGAGCCACAGCTGTTGCCTGATGTGTTTTTTCCCCTTTTTGATATGAAAAGGAGCCTGTAGTTATTAATTGATTAGAGTTCATGCACCTTTGCTGCTAATCTAGTTGACAGATGATTAGCAAATTGACATTTTTTTTCTCCCTTTTGAAGGGATGAAGCGTCTGTGTTGTGCTCTCCTTTCATCTCCTATGTTAAATGGTCCAGCAATGAAACAAGAGCTGAGTTTCAAAGTACGCTGGTTTATAGATCTGTGCACATGGTCCTCTTTGTTGAAGAGTCACTGTTGTACCAAAGTGGCTTAAGTATAAAAAAGGAAAAGAAGTGGAACAAGCAGCACCAACAGTGACTTTGGGAATGAGCTGATCTTGAATTCAGGGAAAAGAGGAGAGGGGCAAAACCCTTGGGACCATTTGAGCAAAGTTCATTTGCTTGCAAAGGCTATTAGCAGCAGATCCTGGGGACATTGCCTGTTGGGCTTTGCTACCTGTGCTGACAAGCTGCGGCATGCCTGTGAAAGGCAGTTTTCCTGGCTGAGTGGGGACACGCAGCTTCAGTGGCTGCTGCGTGCTGTGACAGAGGAGCGAGAAGGGAGAGCAGAAGCACGAAATGCTTGAAGAGCAGCTGACTCTCCTCTGTCCGAGGCAAGCTTGGCTCTCCTGCGAACCCGCTGCTCGGAGGCTCCTGGTGATGGGCACGCTGGAAGCTGAGAGCACGAGGGCTTACAAAGGCCAGAGGGTCAGCAGGTTTTATGGATGCCTGTAACTGTTCATTCTCCTTCAGAGGGTGGTGGGTGCATGGAGCAGCTGGAGGTTGACTCAGGGGACTGGAGACCTGGTGGGGGAGGCAAGGAATCAAACCTGCCAAGGAGCCTGGTGCTGGCCTGTCCTCTGGGGACTGTTCCTGCAGCACACGGGCAGGATAAGCGAGTGTCTGTGCTGCCCTTGTCCAGTTGAGTTCCTCTCTTTGCAGCCCTCTTTTTCTCTGACTGGACCGTTTCGTTTTTGGGTATTTTACCAGCTGACAAACAAGTCAGTCTGTCCGTGGTCTCCAGAATAGAGGATGCCTGATTTGTCCCCCAAGCTGCTTGCCTCAGTTGTGTTTTCCCCTAAAACGGTTAGGAGCTTTAAGTAGCAACCAGGCAAGAAATGGGTTTTTAAGTGCAATGCTTTGAGCACTCAGCTTGGCAGGATCACCTCACCTGAGTGTGGCTTTTGTGGCTCATTGGGTTTTGCAGCAAGATTTAGAGATAGGGCTCAGGCTGTGAAGCTGGCATACTGAGAAGTGGGCTGGGAAAGATGATAAAGTCCCATTTGTGGCCATTATGAGACAAACATACTTTCTTCATTTCCTAACCGAAGCTGGAAGCTTCCAGGACAGTATCACTGAGGTGCCGGCTCTGACTGCCGCCATATCTGGAGCCCATAAAGATTTGAAGACAACCTACTTTGTATTGCTGGCATTGAGTCATCTATACAAATTCCACTCAGGCATATGAGTTTATGCCACCGTAACGTTGTGTGTGTAACATCTGTCACTTGATTCCTATCGAACAAAGTCGGTGATCGATTTTGCTCTGCTGCTTGATACTCTGCAGTATCATACATAGGAGGACCTATGTAAGAAAATTTTGGGAACACCTAGGAAAACTAGTGAGCCACTGCAGGCAGTGGAGTTGGGGATCGGGAGTGATCTGGTGACTCTGATACTTTAGTAAAGCACACAATACCTCTGTAGTTTTAAATTGAACGAAGGTCTCGGGAGCAGGTGTTGCAGTCACTGGGGGGTGTACCTGCTATTCATGACATCTCACATGATTTTGTTGCTGGCATTTTTCGAAAAGAAACAAAACTATAGAGATGCTTCAAGGAAGTGACATTGATTAAGCAAAAAATTATTTTAAGACCGTGCAAATCATCTGGCTGAGCTTTGCAAAAGGAAACTGTTTCTGGAGATGCAATCGGCCAGAGATGTAAAGACATAGTCTTGGTCTCTTCCAAGTAAAAAAAAACATCCCATGCTATTTTAAGTAGCCAAGTTTCATGCTCTGTGATTACTTTCCACAACTCTGTCATTTCTCTGTGCACTTCCCATTGAAAATTATATTCTTCTCTTCTTGCTCAGGAGTGCTATGGAGTGTTGCGTAGGGTTAGAGATGGTTGCTTTGCATATCTCGGAAGTGGCTGTGTTTTTTTTGTGGGTGGATTGATGTTTGTGTTTTAATCATGATCAGTGTACAAATACCAAAGGAGTCAGACATTTTGCTGCTGAAATATGACGTGTTTCCTGCTGCAAATTTAGGCCAGGAGCACAGTAAGCAAAAATTTTTTTTTTGAGTGTACATGGTTTGGGCTGCAGTGAGAACACTGATGCATGGGAGCAAAAGAGCCTCAGTGGAGATCTGACTTGCTTGGCGTTGTAACCCTTAGCGTCAACATGCAGGGAGTTCTTCCTGGTGGCTTTTGCTTTAAGACAGGCTGGTGGTAGCACAGAGCTGCCCAGGCAGCACACGGTGTTGGAAGAGTCAACGGGAGGAGCCTGAGCAAGAGAAAAGTCCAAGAAGTGGGAAGAGACCGGGGACCATAGATGCACTTTGCTCCTCAGCTATCCCTGGGGGCTTCTGCATCGCCTCTCTCTCTGCTATGGGACTAGTCTGGCCTTGTGTTAAAAGTTGGAGCCTAATCAGGCTACGCTGTCCTGGGCTGGGGAAGTTCCCTGCAGGGGCTGTGCACCCTTTGCCATTGTGCTGGGCAAAGAGGCTGGGAGGGGCTGAGGTGTGGAGGAGGAGGCTCCCAAGCAAGCAGCCGGGGGAGCGTGTTCAGAAAGTGGCGGTGACAGGGGTTCCCCTGGGCAGGCTGCACAAAGACATCCAGTGCCTGGGCTCGATTACAGCCGCCCACTGCCATCTCCTCTCCCTCTGCTATTGTGCTGGTCTTAACTGCTGATAAGTACGGGCGGTCTTTCTTCAGCCATTAATATGCTATTGATCCACAGCCCTGCTGACAGTGTTAATGGACACTGATCGTGTATTATTATTTCCATAATCGTCCTCAAGCTGGAGTGAATTTTCCTTTTCAAATGGCCCATCGATATCATGCCCTGCATTGAGGGCTGGAGCTGGCCTGGTTAATTTGTTTTGCTGAAAGTTTCAGCAAAGCCTGTGGTCTTCATCCACAGTGGAGCAATCAATGAGACCAGCTGAATAGTGATGGAGCACACAACAAGGCAGCTGCCATCCCCTCCCAGAGCAGGCATGAGTGAGGTGTTTTGTTTGACCATCAGGATGCTGCCCCTGCAGACCCTTCCCATAGTACTAGACCTTCCTCGCTCCTGCTGAGCGTTGCTAGCACGTCTCTTCCCTTTGCTTGTGTGCTGTCTTCTCTTTGTGCTCTGCTGAGGGGATATGACCCCTTCCTCAAAGGTCTTCATGTCTGTATGCCCCTGTTCTTCAAGCAGAGTTGTGCATTGCATGAACAGACGGGATAAAATGCTAACTAAAGCAGTGACTTCAAGGCCTGAGATGCTCCCTGGGTGCTTTGCCGTGCAGGGTCTGTAACTAACGGTGCCTCAGGGCAATTCCACCCATGGACAGGCAGTTACTGAGTGGCTGTTCAACAAGGAATGCCACATGTAGATTTCCTTAATGAAATGCTTATTCAACCCCACGTGCTCCATAAACACCATGTATTTTTCCCCTTTCTGGGAACTCCCTTCATGATGCATCCCTTATGTGCCACTTGCTCAGGACAGGAAGGGTGAGGGAAGGAGACAGGCAGGTTCTTGAGGGGTTTAAGCAGCAGACTAGCAGCTGATGCCCCCCTCCCTCTTGCTCCCATGTAACCGAGCAGTGTGAGTCCAGGGAGCCTGTGAACAGGGATGGGGAAGAACCCTGGCTTCTTTGCCTAGCTTATGTGCAGAAGAGGCTGAATTATAATTACACCAGATGTACGGGAGGGCATCACTTGCCTTGCAAAGCAGGGTGGTAGATTAAGCCTGAGGAAGAGGGAAAGTTCCAGGTGCAGCTTCCCTCTCTCCCTACTCTGCAGGAGGGTGGTAGCGGAGGTGGGTGGATTCAGTGTCCCTGTGTGTGTAGCTGCAGGTATTGGGCCAGCAGCTTTGGATATGAATGTTCTTCATCCTTGAGGCTGTCTGCAGGACATGTGCAGGTGGCAAAGGTGGTGGTGGGGCAGAGTCTAACAGCGATGGCTGGTGTTAGCCTGCTGAGAAGGCAGCAGTAAAGTGCAGTTGATGCTGTGCTGCAAAAGGGGTGAGCAACCTGCCCTTTGCCGTTGCTGACTGTGACTGAGGGAGTGCCAATGCAGTATCTGTCACTCACCACCCTCTCTGTGAAGGAGCTCTCACCATTGCCATTGTAGCGATGGGATCTCGGGCTCAAAAAGATGAATGGCTAGACCTGTGAACCAAATATAGATTACTCAGCCCTCTCCAAAAGAGCATTTCTCTCTCTTTTTCTGCATTTTAATGATCTCTAAGCACCAAGAGTCTCATAAACTTTCCAGATAATGGTAAAAATAACATTGTACAGCATGCTGCACTGGGAATAAAGTTATTTTATCCACTCCAATTTCCTTTTGTTTTAATGTGTAAATATATCAAGTGAAAGCGTAGTAGGAAATCTCAGTGCAGAGGCCAAATGCACTGCAAGCCAGCCCTTTCCCAAGGAAGGGCCTAATTGCTGCAGGTTCAGAGCCTGAATTTTTCCTTTGTAAAGCATCTGGCACTCAATATTTGGCTGGCCCAGTTTCTCTGTATTGGGAGCCTTCCGTAAGTTGATCTGTCACCTGGAGTGGAAGGGAAGTGATGATGCATCTGTCCCTCAAAATGCTGGGAAAAAAGGTAGGGAGCAACCTGTCCCCTCTTCCCCCACAGAGGTCATCAGAGGTCTTTCTTGGACCTCTGCTTTGGGGTTTGCCAGCCTGAGGAGAGGGATTCTGCTCCAGCAGGACTTAGTGTGGCAGGTTGTATCTGTGCAAGGGCTGTTCTTTGTGGAGCACTGCTGAGAATTGCTGAGATTACTGCTTCATCTCCAGCACCTGGCCTCATGCTCTGGCTTTTCTTTTGCCTCCTAAGGGCCTTCTGTGAAACTGTTTACTCTGACAGGCATGGTCCTGCCATTCTATTGTGCTAGCAATGCACAAACTGTCTGCATGCTGAAATCCTCCTGGAAACCTGGGATGATGTCAAACAATAAAGTATTTTTTCTGTTCAAGCACATTAAAAGTGCAATTAATCCTCACAATGTCTCTGCCCATCTGTAATATGGCATGAGGTGACTTTCCTGGCCTTTGTGAGCTGTGGCAGGCTGAGCCTGGAACTGAGAGCTTCCCGAGTCTCACCCTGTGATTTAATGTAATCCCATAAGAGCTGGGTTGGTTCGTTGCTCAGCCCCCACCACTTCACTAATGTCAAGTTGTAACCAAAGGCAGAGTTATGGCATAGATTCCTATGCCATCTATTCACATGCTTTTCTCTCCAAGATAACCCCAGGCTTTCTGAGCTCCCTTTTGAGAGATCTGTGTTCATATGTGGTTTAAGACAGGCAAAAATGGTGGTTGTTCTGCCGGGGACCTGGTGCTGTGATTGCAAGAGAGATGCTACAGCTTAAACAGTGGGGATTCACTTAAAGGGATGTCCCTTTCCGATGAATATAGCTGAAAGGTATTAGTGATGGTAACACAAGCAAGTTAAGACACCTGTGAACAAAGCTGGATGTGCACACCCTTGCTTGTAAGCTTCATTACAGCCCGGTGTACCCGGGGAGAATTTGGGAGAAGAGGACAAAATTACGACACAGGGCTTATCCCTAGGGTTGTCGTTTTGCTGTAGACTAGTGCCATATAATGCTTTGTAGTGCCAAATAAGAATTAGTTTAAATAATATTTCTGTCAAACTCTGAGAGACACCAACAAATTACCACAAGGTATTTTGGCACCAGAATAGTTGCACAAAACCCCTCTAATCCTGTATCACTGTACCTAATGATCTTGCTGTGGAAATTCCCCATGTAGAAATGCCTTTAGGCAGGTGGCAGGAAAGGGTTATAGAAGACAGGTTAAATTATGGAAGTGGGATGGCCAAAGGGAAGAGAGTGTAAGTTGAAAGGCTTACATTGTATACCATGTGGGGTACAGCAGAGCAACTTAAGGAAACATTTAACTGGGAGCTAGAACTGCCGATAAGTATTCTGATTCTCCATGGGGTGGCTGGAAATTAGTTTTTGCAGCAAGGTCGTGTTTGCAAAGGGGGAACAGAGCCACTAGCCAGCAAAAGCAGCCTAGAGACTGTGCATAGAGGTTACGAGAGCTTTGCTGCTGCAGGGTGCCAGGACCCCACTGAAATGCAGGCAGCACAGGTCGGGGATGGGGAGGAGTATGGTACAGGATGGGAAGGGACAGGGTCTCTTTTTTAATCATAGAGCAGGGATTTTTCAGCATCACAGCCTGGGTCTCGGCACCGTGAGCTATGCTCTGCAGTGCACGTGGGGTTAAAGGCGTGATGGCAGGTCTGCAGAGGACTGATCCGAGGGCTGAAACAGCACAAGAGACTGTCATTTGGATTAAGGTGTATTGGCAAAGGTTATATAGGCTTCTGAATTACTCCTCTGCCACTGTTTGCTTGACAGGCGTTCATGATGTCTTTTCCTGATAAGTCACTATTTTACTTAATGTATTTACATATCTGTATGTATATCCATACATGTATGTGTATACAAACACACAGAGGTATGTAAGCACATATATAGGTTTCTGCTTTCTCCTGGGTTGAACAAGACTCTTCTGCCATCCAGGCAGGGGAAGGTCACTCATCTGCTCAGTCGTATCAGTGAAGCTTTCACAGTCGGTTTCAGCACCCTGTGATGCTCGAGTGATGGCAAGCATGTTCCTGGGAACCCTGCAGAGGGGGAAGACAGGAGAGGCTGAGGGATTCATCCGTGTTTGTGCCATCATATTATTCAAATACACACGTTACTTCTGTTAGTCAACAGTTTGGACAGTAATAATGATTTTAACAAAGCGTCACCACACTGGAAAGAGATGCAAAAAGGAGGAGTAGCTTGCTGCATGTGCAGTGCTGCTGCCTGGGTGCTGGGTGGCCGTGGCAGGCTGTGGAGCCCCAGCAAGAAGAGCAGCCTCCTGCCCACTAGCCCTGTGTCCGCTCTTGTGTCACTGCTGCTTGGTCAGTGCGTTGTGGTGACACCAGTTTGTACAGGCTGACCTCAAAGGCAGATCTCCTCCACTGCCCGAGCCCAGCCTGCCCTAGGTCTGTGCTGCTGGTAGATTAAACCAGCATAAATCTGAGCACTTCCCTTGCCCAGGTGATTGGGTTTAGAGCATTTTGGTTATGCTGAAAGAATGAAAAAAAAAATAAAAATTAGTCTTTGAAGCTCAACTAACCTTGAGGAAAAAGTGGGTGCTCAGTTCAGCTTTAACAGGTTGTGCAAAATCTGTGCTTGTTTCAGAAGGCTCGCTAAGGCTCGTTGCTTTAAACCCTTTGATCATCTCCTCAGTGGTTTGTTCGTTTGCATTGTATTTCACTAACAGGAGCTAGAGCTGTGACTCTAGAGTCACCTGGAAGCATTGTAGCAAGACGGGGAAGTATCCCAGGGGGACGCTCACTCAGGCACCGATTCTTAGACATGTTTGTGGGTTTCTCTGTTCCTTGAAGTGCGACTGGAGTTTTCCCCTCAAGCAAGCACAGGTGTCCCGTTGGGCTGCGCAGTCACCTTCAATACATCTCAGCCGCTTCAGTGATCACACAAATGCTTTTGGAGTAGGAACCCAAGGTCTGTTTGCACAGGAGTCTGGAGCTGAGGCTTTTCTCTTTAAAAAAAGCCCTGTTCTCCTAGAGCTTGTCTCTCCCTGCTGTTGTTCAGGGCTACAGTGGGACATAGTTGCCATTTGGGGGGCGTGAAGTTTTTAAACTTCCACGTATTTTTCCACAGTGCTGGTCTTCACTTGTTTTCCTGGCCGGACTGGCAGTAACTGGGCTCCACTTGGAGCCCTAGCTGGAGAGATCCTAGAGATTATGGGTCCCCTGATCCTGCAGAGGCTGTTCCATCTGTCTCAGGGCTGAGATAGGTTACTGTGTAATTTGGGAAAGACTTGTTTCTCCTGCAGCGTGTGCTATGCCTGTTCTAGGGACATGTGCTAAGAGCTGTACAGAGCTTCAAGGCCCTTTCTGACTCTGCTTGGTAGTTATCCCATTCCCCTGCAAGGTAAATTGTAAAAATCAGGCCTGTTTTAGACCAGCATAGAGCAGATGTGATTTGACCAGGTCCCTGCTTTAACCACTTGCATGTACTCCCCTTGGAGAGATGAGAGCAGGGAATTCTTCATCCTCAGTCCATGCAGGAGGGTCCCCTCAAAAAGCTCCGTATTCTGCTTTTCAGTGCCTAGAGCTGCTCATCCCAACAGGATCAAAGGTTTTGAAATAGCAGTTGATACCAGCTGCCCAGGAGAATGGGGAAAATCACTCAATTTTATATCTCCTGAGACCTTTGTGTCTCATACTCGGCACTGTCTGGCTCTTCCCCTCTGTGGCTTAAGAGGTGGCTCTTCCACCCTGCCATGGGAGCAGCCACCCTGGGCAGTGGGCGTAAAGGTGCTGCTTGTTTCCCTCTTTACCTCTTCTTTCCTCTCCGCAGCTCCTGCTCAGGCCCAAATCATCCATGCTGGCCAGGCGTGCGTGGTGAAGGAAGACAACATCAGTGAACGCGTTTACACAATTCGGGAAGCGGACACGCTGGTTCTGCAGTGTCTGGTCACAGGACACCCCCGGCCACAGGTAAGCTTTCAGTCTTGCCTGTCACCCATGCTCCCCATGGCACTTCTTTGTAGTCTCCACGTAAAGGAGAATTGTGGGCAGCGGGGTGCCCAGCTTTCTCCTACATGTTGGAGTCAGGTAGGGATGCCCCATAGCGTAAGCACTAGCTTGTTAAGCTATGAAGCATCTAGCCTTACTTTCATGGAAAACAGTCCACAAAGCTTTGCAGGAGCCTAGACAGACCTTCTAGTGGTCTTCAGTATGTGAAGTCCCTGAAAAAACTGAAAGCCCAAACTGAGTCCATTATACAAACCACACTCAAATCTTTAACTCTCTTACTACAAAGCAGGAACAGCCTGAACAGGCTAGAGAAGGCTTCCCACGTGTGCTGGCCATAGGAGTTGGTCCGTCATGGTCCCTCAGTCTCTCAGCTTCTCTGGATGTACAGACAAGGGGAACCTGCTTGGGGGAGTTTGGGAAGTTGTTTGTAGCGCACTTCACTGAGCCCCGCGCAGAGCACGCTGGTCATTGCTTTATGGCCACTGACCAGAGGCAGATTCACACTTGCAGAGCTGGATATATCCGTGCTGTGGTCAAAGTCACAGTTCAGTGGAGAGATACAGAGCTGAACTTGGCTAACTGCTGCAGTCCTTCCCCAAGGTCCCTAGAGGGTTGTATAGCCTCAAGCCCCATGCAGCCACCTCCCCACCCTTCAGATACTCAAGCAGCCTGGTTCAATGTTAGCGTGGATACGTCTATAGAGATACTGGACCAGAGCATGGGTCTGCCCGCTCTGGGACAGAGCGTGGTAGGAGTGGCAGCTGGTGTGTGCCAGGAGGCTGGACATGCCAGAATACACTCAAGGGAGCCAAGTACGATACTTGTGCCTTCTTGGCCCCCTTCCCCAATCCTGCCAAAGATGTTTGTGCTGAGAAGCCATACATCTGCATACGCCAGTCAACGCCTCTGTGCACTTGCTTGTGAGGAGCTACTTGGCTAAGAGACGATGGCAAAGGAGAGGGAGAGAGACTCAGCCAGCAGGATTTGAAACGGTTTATCCATCAAAGCATATCCTAGAAACAATAAAAAGGAAATGATCTGAACCAGGCCAGCAAAAATGACCAGCCTAGGCTTGTGACAGCGATGGGCAGATGACAGCTGTGTAGGTCAGAAACGAGGAAGGTGGTACGGCTGGCCCTGCCTAAGGATGTTGAATGTGTGGGAAGGTGCTGGCAGGTTGTAGGGATTTGAGACTGAATAGCCAGAGAGATTGTTGGAGCAGAGCCTGATGCAGACAGCATGCTAGTGGGCAACATCGTGGCTTGTCATTGCCTGGACATGCACAGGGGGACACCAGAGCGTGGAACCAGGCATGACCAGGGAGGCTGGGACCCACGCACATAAAACATGGCATGCGTCCTATCTCTGCCCTCCCTCCTCATGGATAGATTTCTTCCCCAGCTAAGCTCTTACCCTAACCTTCATTTAATCTTTTCTTTTCCCTTCTATCAGCCAGTCATTAAAGCATGAAAATGTGGCCAAAATGAGATTGAAATTGAAAAGATTAAAGAGCTGGCTGAAGTGTCCTTGCAAACAGGAGACTCTGAGAGTCTTGGGGCCCTCAGACAATTTCATAATAAGCATACAAAGGCTAAATAAATCCATGGTCATTAGCTCCAAAAATCTGTTCAGCCTACTGCTCTGGGAGTGGGATGTAGACACCCCTGCATCTTTCTAGAGCATCAGTGTCGATCAGGTGGTGGCAGTGAGCTTTAGGCAAAGTCTGGGAGAGGAGTCAAGGTATCTGGTCCATCTCGTCTGTGGCCAATGTTGAATGAAAGTCTTGTCTCCTTTCTGTTGGTTGATCTTGCTGGATCTCAGTCCCAGAGTCTAGATGGGCACGAGTGTGGGAGACCACCAGTCAGCAACCTTTAGAATGGAGGCTGCAGATATAGGAAACCAATGGGCTGAGAAAAGCCATCTCTCTCTCTCATTTTATGGACTGCAGAAAACAAGGGGGAAGCTTGTACCACCACTGCTAGGGCTGTACCTCATTCTAGACATAAGAATACCATTCAGTCTTTAGGAGCGCTGTCCTCTTGCCACCATTCACCATGAAATATGAAGCTCCGTTGCCCCACAAGCCAGGATCTTAAGACATGTAACGTAAGGACAAAAAATGCAAGATAGCTTGAAATCTGAAGGGATTTTTTCTTTTCCTTTTCTGTATCTTTAAAATCAAAGTAAAAGCTTGTGTACTGCAAAAGGATGACTTATAAAAATAACATATACAGGGGTTCCCTGTGGGAAAGGGGCAAGAGCTAGATAGCAACTGCATTTTCTCACTCTTACTTGGAAAAGCAAACAGCAGAAATA
>NW_008825433.1:4472966-4474846 GCF_000699105.1 Pygoscelis adeliae | reverse complement strand
TGTTGACTGCAATAAAAGCTCTGTAGCTGTGAGCTGATGTCTGCTGTAGCTTTGTGGCCTACCAGCCACATGGGGTCCCAAGGCTTAATGCTGAAAGTCCTGTGCTGTGCAGGTAGTGGTATAAAACTAACCAAGTTCCTGGGTTTACAGAATCGGAGCAGGAGTGGTAAATATGCAGTGTCTGTCTGGGTGAACTGAGGGGTGAACTTTGGTAAGGTCTGGTGCGCTGTATGGTGGCCCATTGCTGAAAATGGCTAGGGAGGAGGGGGAAGAGGAGCAAAGGCAGTGCTGCTGTCCCCTGGGATCTCTAGTTTGTGTCACTGATTGCTTGTATTTCTCTTGTTCTTCTTGTGCAGGTGAGATGGACCAAAACCGCTGGCAGCGCATCGGACAAATTCCAAGAGACGTCAGTGCTTAACGAGACCCTTCGGATTGAGAAGATACAAAGGCTGCAGGGGGGCCGCTATTACTGTAAAGCAGAAAATGGGGTTGGGGTCCCTGCCATCAAGTCCATTCGAGTAGATGTGCAGTGTAAGTCGTTTAGCGGCAACCCAGACCTTCCCACAGTTCTACTGCATGTCTCTGCCTCGCTGCGGGGCCGGCAGGGAGCTGCATTGCCCTAGCACCACGCGCACCTGATTCAGGAGCAAAGGGACTGGTGTGCTGTCCCCAGGGTCCCTTTCCCCTAGGAGATTAGGTCCATCCACAAAGAAGATAGCTCTGCCTGTCCATGTGAGTCATTCTTGTCTAGGTGCCGTGATGTCTGTCACTTCCAGAGGTCCCTACCACTTGTCTGGGATGTAGCATTGTAGATGGCTTCTGCTTTCTTTGACTTCATTTTGAAGCTGGCAATGCTTGAAGCAAACCAATGCTTCTTGAAATTGGTAGTGCCTCAGATGCTTGGGAAACCAGTCCCCTGCTCCCAGAATTGCTACTTCTGCAGCATGGTGGAAACAGAGCAAAAGACTCTGGGATGCACCTGAGGAGGCTGAGCTGTGAAGGGGTGAACATGAAGGAATCTGCGAGGACTCCTTGGGTTCAGTGACGCGGTGTTTCTCTGGCTGGTTGCAATGTCCATCCTTCTTGTGTCCTGGAGATGCTGTTAGCGGTTCTCTGCCTTGGGCCCCAAATTTTGAAGGTTTCTCATGCTGGCTTAATGTTGTTTATTTTTGGGCTGCTGTGGCCAAAAGGGGGGGAAAATAAACTTATCCCATAACCCCCATATGGGAGGAATCTAAGATTTAAGGTCTAGGCAACTTTTGCAGAGATTTGTTCTCTTGGGGTAGATTACCATTCTGCTTATTGTCCTTGGCTATCCACTATTCCAGTTTTCTCCAACCTGACTAACACCCTCTCCTCACTTATATCTTCCGAGAAGGGCTAGCCAGCTAGAGGTTGATGCTAAAAAGATGTAAAGTGTGATAAAGCAGCTGGAACTCTCCCCGAACCTGTCACCATCTGTTCCCACGCTCCTAGCAAGACAGTCTTCTGTGCTGAGGTGCACTGTGGTTATCTGTCAGTGGAGCAACCTCCAGGCTTCGAAACCCCAGTACCTGCCTAGAGTCTGGGCAGAGCTTTCCTGACAGCAACTGCTGCCTGACTGCTTCTTCTTCGTCCTACTGTCCAGCCCTACAGTGATGTGACCCTCACAAAGTATGCCATAGACTTGAACATCCTTAGGCTTTGGTAGGTTCACGATCCGCAGTTGTATTATATAGCTTGGAGCAGCTCCCGTCTCTGTTCCTTCCTTGCCCTACGCTGTACTGGAGTAGTGTAGTGTGAGCACCATCCTACCGGCTGGGAAAATAGACTGCTTCAGCAGCAGCCACTTTAGATAGGATGAGCCTTTCTTCATGGGCATTGCCTAGCTTTGGTTGGAG
>NW_008825433.1:4470076-4472898 GCF_000699105.1 Pygoscelis adeliae | reverse complement strand
TGCTCCTGCACCAGCCACTTTAGATAGGATGAGCATTTCTTCATGGGCATTGCATAGCTTTGTTTGGAGGAGTTCTGACGCCCACCTAGATCTGCTTGGCTTCTCTGCTCATTTCTTCTCCTACGTGTGGTGGAGGCATATGATAACTCTCCATTGCAGAGGGGACTTGCTTGTCTCAAGCCTCAGTATGATACTTTGCCAGGGCCTGTGTCTCTAAGAACAGGACTGTGGCGTGAATCTCTTTATGCCCTGAGGGCGCTCCCTTTACTTCTGGGGTGCAGGCTGGAGCTAGAGTGATGTAGTGTCCCGTGGTCCCTCGTGCAGCTCTGACCTGTAGAACTATGGGGCTAATGGGGTGGCCAAGGGCTTTCTCATACTAACATCTACTCTGCAGATGGACTTGGTAACGCACCTCTGTTCTGCTCACTTGTTTTTTGGGGAGGAGAGACTATTTTCTGCTAGTATTTGCAGTAGGTACAAGGGAACACATAGGAAAAGCCACAGTTTTTGTTGAACGCTTACCCAGGCAACCTGCAGCTGAATGAACCAGAATTTGAAAACAAACCCCTTCTTTCCCTGCATCCCAGTTTGTAGTTGGAGGTAAGTAATCACCCTCATGTGAACCTTGGTGTCCTTGACAGCTAGTGCTAGTCCTCACTCATACTTTTAGTATTAGACAGCAAGGTTGTGCAGAGAGCATCACTGGTGCCAAGAGGATATTAAACTGGAAACACTAACCTGTGTAGCGAGTTATTCCTTTGCCCCAAGTGGGCATCAAGTGAGGCTTTAAAGCATTGGTTAGATACTGGCAGAGGGGCAGCTGCTGTTTGGAGTATTTCCATGTGGGAGAAAGGGAAAGTAAAGAAAAAGAAAGAATGGATGTTTACAAGCTTATATTGCACATGAAACATCCCATGTGATCATCTCCATGAGCAGCCTTGGGCCAAATTTATCATTTGTGCAGCTCACTGACATCAGTGGCGTTACTCGTACATCAAGGACATACCTATCATCGTAGGTCTTATTTTAGCTTTTCCCAGGAGAGCTAGTCTTAGAGCTGACTGCTACGAAAGAAGGCTGAAAGATTTGAGGGAGGAAAGGTTTAGCAACCAAAAGGAAGATGATGTTTTCTGTGTGGGAAGTAGCTGGGAGCCAGGAGACCTGAATGGTGAGTATCTTCTTTGATCAGTACGAGAAGTGTTTTGCCTGCATCCTGCTGAGAAATGTAGCCTCAGAAGGATCGTAGCTACAGAGTTACTCATGTAAAGTGTGAACAAATAAAGGAGGGTTGAGGACAAAGAAGGGGGAAAAGGAAGAGGCTGTGCCGAAGGTCCTGGTCCAAGAGAATTTGGTGTAAAATTCAGTCATCCTATGGCTACGCGGAGACAGCACTGTATGAAGAGGAGCCTTTTTCTCTCCACCTTTGTATGTTTTTCTTCAGCCTTGGGTTTTGTGGGTTTTTGGGGTTTTTTTTTCTGTCATTGTTCTGCTAATGGCTGTACTCATATCTCTGAGCTGTGGTGTGGTCAAGCTGACAAATCTCAGGTCCCATTACAATTGCTGTCTACCAGGCATACAGCTCATTAAAATATGCAAATCCACAAGTTGACACTTGTGATTCAGCAGAGAACATGCGTTATTTGGATGACACGTTAGCAGAAGCTCATCCCTGCTTCCCCCTTCCTTTCTGGGAGTCAGATTTCCAAACTTACAAATCTCTAAAATATCGTGCAAATTAGGTGGCATAGGAGAGCAGGAGGTGATGAGCTCGTGTCCTCTTCCTCTCTGCTAACGTGCACACAGAAGACAGTGCTGGTAGTACAAGGGGATACTGGGTGCACGTGCCTCAGTTTCCTCGCAGTTGAAGGTGGGGTCATAAGGCTGCTGAAAACGTAGAATTGCTTCAGCTGAGCTCAACAGATGCCTTATAAGACATGCTTTAAGGGCATGGGGACAGATTTCAGTTTTAGAGGGTCAGTTGGTCCCATCTTGTCAAATGGGATCTCTACATTTAATCCCAATCAGTCTCAAAGTGGTTCTGGGAGGAGAACCCCTCTGCGGTTTTCCCCATGCTTCCTTGATGTTCAAACATTGGTATCTGGTGCAGAAGTCCAAGAAAATGATCCCTTTTTTAGCAGGAGGGCAGCCCTTGGGGAGCAGTGTGCCCTGGGTGGATAAAGTATGCTCCCTGCAGGGCTATTGCTGGTGTCCTTGCAAGTAAAGTAACTGATAACCATGGATCCAGTCGTGACAGCTGCGTGTCTGGTGCAGGTATGGTGAGGGAATTGGAAGGACCATATTCTGTAAAGGGAGAAAACAGAAAAGAATCTGATTAGTTTAGGGGTGGGTGATAGGGTGTGGTGGGTTGACCCTGGCTGGATGTCAGGTGCCCACCAAAGCCCCTCCTCAGCTGGACAGGGGAGAGAAAATATAGCGAAAGGCTCGTGGGTCGAGATAAGGACAGGAAGATCACTGAGCAATTACTGTCATGGGCAAAACAGACTTGGCTTGGGGAAATTAGTTTAATTTATTACCAATCAAATCAGAGTAGGGTAATGAGAAAAAACCTAAATCTTAAAACACCTTCCCCCCACCCCTTCCTTCTTCCTGGGCTCAACTTTACTCCTGAATTCTCTACCTCCTCCCCCCTCAGCAGTGCGGGGGGATGGGGAATGGGGGTTGCGGTCAGTTCATCACATGTTGTCTCTGCCGCTCCTTCCTCCTCAGCGGGGACATCTCACACTCTTCCCCTGCTCCAGTGTGGGGTCCCTCCCATGGGAGACAGTCCTCCATGAACTTCTCCAATGTGAGTCCTTCCCACG
>NW_008825433.1:4456552-4469795 GCF_000699105.1 Pygoscelis adeliae | reverse complement strand
GCAATCTCTACTCCAGTGCCTGGAGCACCTCCTCCCCCTCCTTCTTCACTGACCTTGGTGTCTGCATAGTTGTTTCTCTCACGTCTCACTCCTCTCTCTGCTGCTGTTTGCTGTTGCGCAGTAATGTTTTCTCCTTCTTAAATATGTTATCACAGAGGCGCTACCACCATCGCTAATTGGCTCAGTCTTGGAGCCAGCTGGCATTGGCTCTATTGAACATAGGGGAAGCTTCTAGCATTTTCTCACAGAAGTCCCTCCTGTAGCCCCCCTGCTACCAAAACCTTGCCACGCAAACCCAATACATAGGGATGCAGTGAGTAGAAGTTGCTGAAGAGGGAGAGTCAGTACAGACCTTGAACAGAAGAAAATACACACAGGATATTTTAATAGGAAGAGAGAGAAATTGTACATACCTTTCACAGTGTTTTCCATCTCGTGTTCCCATGGCACCCCATGAGACTTGCTCCTGTCTAGGAGATGACTCTGCATCTCAGCTCCTTGATCTTGTCCTGACTTCTGCTCTCACCCCTTGACTTGAAGGTTTGTCATGTCCTTTGTGTGGGCATCTCACAGCCGTGGGCTTAGCCCCATGATTTCAGGAGGGATTTGGGAAGTGGAAAGTGGTAGCAGAAGAAATGATGATGAAACAGAGTTTCCTGGGATCCTTATGACCTCTTACTGAAGTAGAAAGCAGTGATTTGGGGCGTGGGGTGTCACTGGGGAAGGTGAAGCAGACCACTGGTCTGAGGTGTGTGGCAGGCAGGCAGTTTGCTCAAGGACCACATGGGATCTGCAGACCAGAGCGTGCTTTCTATTCTCTGAAGGTTGTGTGGTGAGCGGGAGAATTTTGGCTTCTCTTGTCTGTTCCCTTTAGATATTGTTTGTGTTACCTGCCCTCGGATCAGCTCTTAATTCAGCAGTTGTCATCAGCCAAATGTGTGGGAGCTTCCCCTCATCTCTGTGGTGCCTGGAGCATCATGTGCTCTGCAGGCTGTATGTGCAAACCAAGCTTCACTAACAACTGCTGCGGCCCTCCTTACCTTCCTTCCAGATCTAGATGAACCTGTTCTCACCGTTCACCAGACCATCAGCGATGTACGTGGCAGCTTCTACCAGGAGAAGACTGTCTTCCTCCGCTGCACTGTCAACTCCAACCCACCAGCTCGCTTCATCTGGAAACGGGGAGCTGAGACGCTTTCCCACAGTCAGGACAATGGCGTGGACATCTATGAGCCCCTCTACACACAGGTGAAAAAAACAAAACCTCCACCAGCTTGTGTTGAGCATCTTGCTGATGCAGGGCACTCTGAAGTGGATGGCATTTCTTACCCTGTGTGGATTATGATGCTGGGGAGAGGGTGGTGGCCACTGCAAGGAGCACTGTCTCCAAAAGGGCTGGTAGAGCCTACTTCTGTATGCAGGTTCCCAGGGAATAAGAGCAGCAGAGCAGCAGGAGGGAGCATGACAGCCTAGAAGTCCCTTCCCCTTTTTGGCACTGTCCCTGAGGGCAGGTCACAGCTCCCCTAATGAGGTTATGTGGCTGTTGGATGGCTGAGACTAATATCCAAGCAAACAATCCCAAGATTTTGTCTCTTCTATCTCCCATTACTATTTTTTTTTTTCTTAATTGAGTGCCCAAGCTCTATAAATCAGGGGAATTGCTTCCTGTTTAGCAGTGTGAGTGAATGGCAGGAATTGCTGCGGGATCCATGAGGCAAACGATGAAGAGCTTTTCCCACTGGCCATAAGTAACAGAGGCAGCCCAACTGCCTGGGCACTTTCTGACTGTCGTGCTGTGACAGGATATCCACACCCTTTCTGTTTCTCCTGCTTGACTATGCTGGACTTGCCCCTCTGAACGTCACTTTCTTCACAGTAATTAGCCCACCAATGCAGTGGGAGACGGAGAGGACCTGTGGGAGACGGAGGGGACTTTTTCTTTTCCCAAGGCATTTTGGGCATGTTATCCTAAGCTGAGCTCTGGCTCTGAATGTCCTTCAGATGCTAACCAGCCCCAGCGCTTCCAGCAAGGCCACTCAGCAGCACAAGGCGGTGATGGGTGGGAAGGGAGGGCTGAAAGGGCCATTCCCCAGAGCACCCATTTCATCCCACGCACCTCCTCGCATTCCCAAAGCTGGGCCCTGAGCACATTCTGGCTGATTTCTGAGCGATGCTCCAGGCAACCTTTCAGTTAATGTAGTCATGTTCATATTTTATTGAAACACACCATCTCTGCAGGTCATGGAAATGGGCAGCCAAATGGAAACATTCAGGAGGATGAGGAGAGAGAA
This sequence comes from Pygoscelis adeliae, assembly GCF_000699105.1. Lineage (NCBI taxonomy): Eukaryota > Metazoa > Chordata > Aves > Sphenisciformes > Spheniscidae > Pygoscelis > Pygoscelis adeliae. Next base: position 4,467,504 of record NW_008825433.1, on the reverse strand, counting down.
GAGAGCTGCAGGTTAGCGGCAGATTTGCAGAAACGCTGTAGATCAGCGCTGCTGTTGGGCCCTGAAGAAAGCTTTGTCTAGTCCAGTGCTACGTGGCATCCAACCAGGATATCCCTGGCCTTAGAGGAAGCCACCATGGGCTCTTCCAGCTTCCACTAAGCTCAGTGTAATTAACAGGAGACATTGCTTAATGAGAGGATGCCTTAGGACTTGAAATATTTTCATCAGCTAAATAAGGCGTCGGGCAGAATTTCACCGTGTTGCAGCATTAATGTGTTGATGACCCAGCATTCTGCAGCTCCTGTCAAGCAACGTTCCCACCATGAAGGGTCATTCCCAGCTCTCAGAGGGGGTGTTAGGACTGCTGTGCTCGCACAGGCATGCCCTTACGGTCCTCTCCTTAGCACCAGCATAAACCTGTGATTTTGGGTTGGTAAGAGTCAAAGTTAACAAAAACACACCTCTGCAACACTATTGGGAGGGGAAAATGTTGCTGGAGCTCAAATGCACTATGTTTAACAAAGCACCCTTCGCAGGGGTTTATAATACTGTCTTAGACATGAACTGGTATCGGTGTCAGGTTTGGGTAGGCTTTTACATCAAAAAGGAGGTGAAGACTTTACTGTTTAAGCTTTTTAAAACTTATTTACGCTGAAGGTTTATACACGTTTACCCAACATTTACTAATCAATAAACAGGATACATATGACACTGTAAGTAGTTGACATGCCCATTGGTAAATGCCATCATTTGTGTGGCATAGCAACGAATCTCAGGGGACAGGACTTTCATAGGGTTATTGGTCTCCAAGGTATTTATACTTCTAATTTGCTTAGTTCAGATTCTTGTTCTCTGCATATGAGCATGCCTGAGCTCATCGTCCAGTCCCTTGAGGTTGTCCTCAAGAGGACTTGTCGTGCTGTCACCTTCTCACATTTGCAGGCAATTATGGAATGGTTTCTCCAAAAGAGATTTAGACAAACACAAGGAGAACAGCAGCGACAAGCTGTTGTGGGGAGACATATGAGTTGCAGGGTGTATAAACCACAGGATGCATCTCAGAGCTTTCCACATTCCATAAATAAAAATCTACAGAATGCATCTATTGTTAATTTAACAACTTGTTTCTGTTTCTGTAACAAGCCAGTAACTAATGGAGTGCCAGGGAGTGATTTTGTTTGTTACCACAGTATGAGAAAAGGCTATCAAAGTCCGTGCAGTCACTCTGGATTTACACCAGCATAAATGAGATTAGAATCTGGAGAAGAAAGATCAGAAAGTTTTGGGGGGTTCTTTGAGTATTGTTCTGAATTATCTTTTTTCCCCTGTACTGCAAATTTTTACAGCGTAACTGTCATATTTAGGCCAGCATTAATGCCTGAATCTGCTTTGCTTTACTTTGGGTTTGCAATGTTGAGACCCCAGTGATGTCCCTTGGGTTCCTATCACATCTTCGTGTGAGATCTCAGGGTCTGTTCTGGGACGTTTAAGGTTTTTCCAAGTTCTGCAAGATGATTCTGATGGCAGTTGATGAGAAATTATGCCTAGACCTGTTTGGCAGTGCTTTCAGGTTAAATGTCAGTTGGTTGCTGGGTGTTTTGAGAAATCCTGGAGGTGGCGTTACCACTGCAAACATTTTGTCTCCTTTATATATAGCTAGGGGGGCTTGGAGTCTGCAGAGTTCCCTGAGGTTTTGATGGGAGCTGCTGGTAATCTGTAAACTTTGGGACAGGTTATGGACTTGCAATGATGAGCTGTGCCTTGTACACCTGTGTCTTTCCCCGCCTTTTTTCCCAACTCCCAGGGTGAAACCAAAGTCCTGAAGCTGAAGAACCTGCGGCCCCAGGATTATGCCAGCTACACGTGCCAGGTGTCCGTCCGCAACGTCTGCAGCATCCCTGACAAATCCATCACCTTCCAGCTCACAAACACCACAGGTAAGAGGGGACACAGAGGGTCCCTGCAGCCCTCTGACCCCTCACTGCTCCACACCCATTACCCCTCCAGGAGGGTAACACAGCACCCTGTCCAGGGCCTGCAGCACCTCACGTTCATGCACATGTCTGCTAGGATTACAAATCCTTCACGCAGAAGTTTTGTGGCTAGGGATGCTCTAATTTCTTGTAGCTCTGTGTATAGCCGGTGCCTTGGCCAGGCCTGCTGTGAGATCATTAAAAAAGACTATGTGTAGGTGTTGAGGCACTATGTAGTTTTTAATCCAGACACTGTTTTATTTATTTATAATTCTAAGTGACTTTAAAAATAGATTCGATACAGTCTAGAGCAGGGCAGATGCTGCAGGAGTTATTACAAATAATTCATTCGTGTGTGACTCTGGCCTGGTTTGCCAGGCTGCGCTTTCAGCACCTCCCAGCTAACAGGCTCTGCTGGTGCTGATGGTTGTGGAAAGCAAGTATCTCCAGTGCCTTCCCAATAAATAAATTTTACGCTGATATTCATACTGGCAGTGCTTGAGTGCACCTCCGGTTGGAAACAGAATCAGTTTGGTGCCTCTTGCTTGACCTGCAGTAACTGACTGATAACTGAGTATCATGTACCAAATACTTGCAAGGACCTGATTGCAACCTGTCCATTAAAAAAAACCTAAAACAAAACCACACCCACAAAAAAACCACACCCACAAAGCCCCCACATGTGCTGAATAGTTTCACATAATAAGTAAATGCCAGGAATTCCAGCCCTGGCATATTCCATGATCAGAAAGAAGGGCATTGTGGTTGTTTGAATTATTCACCTCTCTAATGTAACACAAAGCAGTTTGCATCCCTTGTGTCATCTTTGTGCAGTGGTAACAGAACTCTTTTGATGTTGCCAACTGTTGATGGGATATTGTTGATACTGTATAAATTATGTTTATTGATCTGACTTGAGCCCAAGGTGCTGAACAACAGTTGCATCATTTTATGTAGAAAAAAGAAAAATAATGAGCTTAAGAGAGTGAACTATAGCTAATGTCAGAAAAAAATATTCTCTATGTAGTAAGATCTCGGAACATGTCTCGAGCAACTCACACTACTGCCTGAATTTCTCAGGATGAGACTGTAGCAAATGCTGGAATATTCCCTTTAAAAACTTTTCTTGTGCTCATGATGAAGAAAGGGATCTCATACAGCTCTTCTTCCCTGTTGTGTCTGTACCTTTGAAGAGTTAGAAAATCAAATTTCTCTTCATGTCCACTCCCCCCTGCCAGCCCAAGCACAGGGAAACCATCCTTCATTTCAGTCCAGCCCCTTTACTGAGTGAATGGGGAAGATGTATTTTCAGATTGTAGCTGGATCGGAAGCCAGTGAGATGGCTGAATTTACTCCAGCTTCTTAGGTACTTACCTAAGCTCTGAACCTGGACCACATAGCACATACATCTAGTTCTTTTTTCCTGTTGTTTAGTTATAGTTGCATATTTATACATAGTTACAGTGGAGCCTGACACTACAAGATCAAAGTGGCCATGGAAAATGTGTTCCTAGCAAATGGTATTAAAAGCTGGCGGTGAAAATGAAGCTGGCATTGCGGTGTGAGCAGGGTTTGTGTTAAATAACACAAGTATATTTAACATGAAATATTATCTGGTTTACTTGCCCCATAGTAGTATTGTGCATAGATGAGAAAATATTTAAAGAAAAATCTTTAATTCTCTCCTTTTTTGCATAGGTCTTTTCTTTCCCTCTTGCACTCATGCTTTAGCAGCCTCCGTAGCCTTGTCTGGGCCCAGAATCCTGAAAAGCTTTGCTCAGGATGCCTTTGCCTTTGCAACTGAGGAGGGCCCAAAGGGCGCCAAGATGCATGGACATAGATCTCTTAAATATTTATAGACTTAAGTACTACAGACGTAGAGGGGAATTGGTGGGTCAGGGCATGTCAGGCCAAGGGAGTCTTCTCTTCCCAGTTCATTTGCTGTTCCTCAGCTGGCTCACTTTGGCTCCTCTGGCAGTGGCCTTTGGGCAGATCGTAGTCTCCGGCAAGGAGACATCCTTCTGCCGAGCTCTGTGTAAGCAGCTTAGCCCTTGCAGCAGGGGATGGGTTCTTGGTCTGCAGCCTTAATGGGAAGGAGGTTTCCCTTGCTCCTCCTCTGTCCTGCTGCTGTTGTGTGGCTCTAGCGCAGTAGGTTGGGTCCGCAGAGCCACAGGACCAGCTCAGCACCGTGCTGTTATCACCTGCTCCATTAGGGTCAGGCCGACGTTATCCCCTTCCTTGATTTCTGCAAAATTAAGCAGCCCAGCTGGTTAATTCTCCTGCAGTTTTACTGCAGCAAATTGGACTTCAAAGGGAATTGAAAGCGACTCTTTGTTTTTAATGGTCCCCTTGCTGCTCCGCAGACTCCGCCAGCAGGTTTTCTGAGCCAGGAACAAAAGGAATTGCCACAGGTTACAAATAAATGAGATTCATCTCCTGCATAACAATGTCTGTAGACTGTTAACCTCTGCTGACAGGAGTGGGACTGGGAGCCCGCACAGGTTGCCACAGCCAGGGCTCTGCTTTGGGGCACATCATGGAAGCTTGCTGCCTGGAGCTGTGCGGGCTGCAGCTTTGCAGTTTCCCTGCCTCCCTCTTGCATGCACATACAGCCTACCCTGAGGCAGTGCTTGCACCGGCATATCCCTTATTTTTTCCATGTTGCCTTGCCTAGAACATGTCGCTGCTGGGCAAGATGAGTGTTGTTCAGATATGTGCACATCAAACACCACAAGATCCCTAACTCTTAACCAGAGCCTGCAGGACCTCTGGTTTGTGCTCCCCAACTCTGACATCTTCCCTCTGAACACAGGCCGGTCTCAGCCTTTCTCTGGCTCTGACAGGGATGGGTAGAGATTCCCAGGCAAGATGCTGCATCTGTCAGCTTGTCTGTGTCCTGTGAACCTGAGACCAGTTCAACGTCAGAGGGCAGGAACAGCTATTTGGTATCAGCTACGCTCATCTGACAGCCTATTAGTGACAGGAATGTGTCCTGCCAGACCATGGTGAGTTGAGCTGTTGCGTTCCTGGGCTTCACTGAGTCTCATGACACCACCTGGAGCTTGGAAAGGATGTACAAATCCTTCCTTTGCCAATTAGTGTGCATTAACCCTTGCACACTATTTCCAAGACTCCAGCAAAGAGACCTGTCAAAGGCTCTGAGTGCAGGCTGTGGCCTCCCAAAATTCAAGGAGTCCAGCCACTGGCCTCAAAAAGACCAGTGCAGGTGGCAGAGGAACCACCTTCTTCCTTAGGCACAGCTGGCCACCTCTGGCGTGCACCGTGGCCAAGAAGAGGACATTTGATTCAGTGCATCAAAGCAATATCCCAGCATGGCAGTAGTTGCGCTGCTAAATTATGGCGCCGGTGCTGAGGAGAGAGCAGTCCTTCTCGCCTTGTTTGTATGGGCTGTAATTCAGAGATCCGACACAAATCCAGCACAGCTCATTAACACAGGGTCCAGGGAGAGAAGAGGCAGAAATAATGATGCTGTTAAATCAGGCTTCATGAATATGGAACAATGTCTTATTTTGCATTATTATAGCTGTTACTTAAAACGTACTCCCTGCCTTTGTGCTGGGGACTGCTACTTTCTCAGCTCTGTCTGGATGGAGCCAGTGATGGTGCTGACAAGGGCTTTTAAAAGGCTTTTCATGGGATGAAATAGAGAATACAAAGGGAAGTGTTTTGGATCAGTTCCTGGAGGGGGATGTAGTGAGAAGGGTGCAGAAATAAAATAAACCAAAACAGGTACTAGGGTATTCAAAGGAGAGGTTGTCTAGACATTTTGAATCAGTCCCAGTTGTTCAGTTGTGTATGAAAGACAATCCCTGTGACCTGATCTGTAGCCCCCAGGTCTATAGAGAAGTGTATTTGACACCTGTGGAGGTGAAGGAGGTTAAGAGCAGGTGTAGAGCTGCTGTTCATGGTCTGTTATGGTGCAGACAGGTCCTGGTCTTCTGTGTCAGGCTCTGAGCTGCAAGGGCCAGCTGCCTAGCAAAAGCTTTGACTCTCAAAGACATCTAGTTGGGTGTGAGAGATGGAGAGGCATATCATGGGATAACTGAGGTCCTTTTTTAATGATAGACCTTCCCTAAAATTCCTTCTTGGGATGGCAACTCTGTATGGGAGGAGTGGTTTAATCCCAACTGTCCTCAAACACAAACAGCTGTTGGGTTCAAGCAGGCTCCTCTAAGCCTGTCCTTTCTCCTTCACCTCTCCATCAGGGTGGAGCTCTGGTGGTCAGGCAGAAGGAGCAGGCTGTGACTGGGCATGCAGCTGGTGCTCTGCCTGACCTTCCCTTGAGATTGAGAGAACCGTCCAGCAAACACTGACATCCCAGTGAGCTTCCCAGAACACTTTGTATCAGGTCCTGAGATGCTAAGCTCAATCCATGGTTGCAACTTCCCGTGCCATATGACAATGCATCTCTTGTTTTCCTGCCTTTTTTTTTCTTTCTTTCTTTCTCAGGGCTCAGTCCAGTGTGTTGTTTCTGTCCAAGGCATAAGCAGACTAACTGTGATTCATACAATAGTATTGCAGCGAAGGAGATACAGGTGCTCTAGTAGGAGCTACCAGTTGAGCCTTTTCTCTGGTGATGCTTCTGCAGGGCATCTCTAGAGTCAGGGGAGTTACATACGGGGAGAACAGAAGGCACTGTGGTGTCTGCAGGGGGGTGGGCTGGGGGCAGTGCAGGTAAGCAACGCAGAGCCACAGCAGCTTTCCATTGCATTTCTGCCTTGCTGCAGTTGTTTGCATCAGGAGTCAAGAAACCTCTAGCCTTGGGTTTTCCACTGCTGAATTTTGTCTGGTTGCCACTCCTACCTGTGCAAGGGGGGTTCATCAGGCTTTTTTTCTGACCTGACTCCTAAGCCTAGAGAACCTGCACTAAACACTGCTAAAATATCATACCTAGCTTGTACCCCAATCCTAAGCGCTCGCAGTGGAGTGTTTTAGGTATGTTTTCTAACCGTAACAGAGCAGGGTGCTCTAACTCAAAGGCATGGTAATGATAATGCTTTAGGTTCACAAACACCTTGTATTTTAATGAATTCATGGATGCCTCCAGCTCTCCCTACTCAAACCAGCTATCTTCAAGAACAAATCCTAGAAAGTATGAAGCTGTGCACAGGCAAGTGGGTGGGTCTTTTACAAGCTCCGAAGTGTCCCTCTTTGTACTCTTCCAGCCCCACCTGCTCTGAAGCTGTCTGTCAATGAGACACTGGTGGTCAATCCTGGTGACAACATCACTATGCAGTGCTCTCTGACGGGCGGTGACCCACAACCAGAGGTGGTCTGGTCTCACTCTCCTGGCCCAATGCCTCCCAACAGCCTTGTGCACGGAGGCAACCTCACTATCTGGAGGATCCGTGTGGAGGACTCAGGCTACTACAATTGCACGGCCATCAACAATGTGGGGAACCCAGCAAAGAAGACAGTGAACCTGCTGGTGCGATGTAAGTTGCTCTTCTCAGAGCATGGGTTTTCAGGGTGGAGGGGTGTCCTGGTTTCATCTGGGATGGAGTTAATTTTCTTCCTAGTAGCTGCTATAGTGCTGTGTTTTGGATTTAGTGTGAGAATAATGTTGATAACACACCATGTTCTAGTTGTTGCTAAGTAGTACTTTTACACTAGTCAAGGACTTTTCAGCTTCCCATGCCCTGCCAGCGAGAAGCTGGGAGGGGGCACAGCCAGGAGAGCTGACCCAAACTGGCCAGAGGGACATTCCATACCATGTGACGTCATGCTCAGTATATAAACGGGGGGGAGTTGGCCAGGGGGCAGTGACTGCTGCTCAGGAACTGGCTGGGCATCGGTCGGTGGGTGGTGAGCAATTGCATTGTGCATTGCTTGCTTTGTATATTCTTTTGTCATTATTGTTATTACTATTTTCCCTTCCTTTTCTGTCCTATTAAACTGTCTTTATCTCAGCCCATGAATTTTACTGTATTCCCACCTCCCCGCCAATTCTCTCCCCTATCCCACTGGCGAGGGGGAGTGAGCGAACGGCTGTGTGGTGTTTAGCTGCTTGCCGGGTCAAGGGGCTAGATTTGCATTTCTCCTGGCTGTTCTTGTACAGCTGAGGGTGAATGTGATACTTAGCAGAGATTAGTATTCTGGAGAAGCCACTGTGCAAGCTTCTTTTCTCCCAGACCAGCAGCTGTGCTAGCACTACTTGCAGCCTCATCCCGGGCTGCAGCACTATCCTGAGCTAGAGGATGATCCCAGACTGCCAGATGTGAGGCCCTGGGGATCTATTGTGGGAACATAACTGGGGGAGGTCTTGAGGCAGGTGTTGCATGGAGATGTTGCCTTCCTGAGGAGCAAAGAACTGTTGTTCTGTCCCATGCAAGACACTTTGCTGTCCCTAACCAGTTTTGCACTTGTGTTCGTCCCAGCCATGAAGAATGCCACGTTCCAAATCACCCCTGATGTGATCAAAGAGAGTGAGACCATCCAGTTAGGGCAGGACTTGAAGCTCTCGTGCCATGTGGATGCTGTCCCCCAGGAGAAGGTTGTCTATTCCTGGTATAAGAACGGGAAACCAGCCAGGTTCTCAGACCGGTTGCTCATCACCAGGAATGACCCCGAGCTCCCACCTGTGACCTGCAGCTTGGAGATTATTGACCTGAGGTTCAGTGACTACGGCACCTACCTGTGTGTGGCTACCTTCCAGGGAGCACCCATTCCTGACCTCAGTGTGGAGGTGAACATCTCCTCGGAGACAGGTGAGCCTCTCTGTGGCAGCTGGGGACCCCAGGAGAGTGGTTGGCATCACTAGCTGCCCCCCACCCCCATCCCTCTGGCTTTTTTGAAGGACCTCACATGAGTGTCTTGAATCCCAGTGGGAAAAAGTATCACATCCTCAGCCAAGCATTTGGCTGAGACTGGAGATGGGTAATAGTTACAGATCCTCTGCCAGATGTGTTGTGCACCAAGCAGATCTTCCTTTATGTTTTCTCCCAGTGAAAAGTCCAAAGTGCAGTCCAGTCAAAGCTACAGAGACAGGTTTAGAGTGTGATTGTTCAAAGAAGCCTCCAAATTGTGAAGGAAGAAAGAGGAGGTGGTATTTCACCAAATTTCAAATGTCCCTTTGCTTAGAAGGGAGTAAAACAGCAAGAAAGATGCTCTTTCCTGTCTTTGGCATTGCTTATGAGGAATGTCCCTTTTTTCAGAGCTGTGGCCAGGAGATTGGTATCATCTGTTATAGCAAATTTTGTGAAGAACGTTAATGTTTACTGGATTGCAATTGCAATCTGTCTTGGGCATTCTCTGTAGGAGTCCAAGTGTTATAAATGCCTCCCCCCTTTAAAATCAGGGTCAAAGCTTCACCCCATGGCTTGGTGATGACAGGACTAATCCGTAAGTGTTTGTCAGTCACCTTGGGGACTGAAATGCAGGGTCTCAAGGCTGCCTTTTTGCTTCTGGGGAAGTGGTGGGTCCAGCTCTGCTCTCCATTACATTCCTGTTATCTTGCTGCCTTTCCAGGACCTTGGGATACAGCACAAAGCAGCATTGGGCTAGTAATCTGGTGAGGACTCCCGAGGGGGCGAGCTGCCCACAGATGTTGTCCTAACCTTCATGGAAAGTTTCTTCTCAGTCCCTGGTTGGGCTGGATCCATTGGTCAGGCTTATCCCAGTCTTGATTAAGGACATTACTCGCTTCAGCCCCCCAGCAGAAGGTGCTGTGACTGCTTTTGATGCTTTGGGAAGCCCCTGTCTCCCAGCAGAAATGCTGGGGCCAGCCTGCTCCCAATGGGACTGTGTCCAGTGCTCATTAGCAGCCTGGAGACTGAGCCCTGACCCTGCCATGGATTTACTAAACACCGAAGGGTGGTGCTTCCCTTCTGCTGGCAGCCCTGGCAAGCAGGGCTCTCTCTGTGCCAGCAGACACCATCCCCGTTGTACCAGCAGGGAATAACACCTGGGGAACCCTGGAATCCTGGTGCAAAGCCAGCTCTCCCAAGCTTGTGTGGCTGCTGCCGCCAGGAGCAATCCTTTTTGCCCAAGATCACTAGATGGCAGAGTGCATTTGTGTTTAGGACTGCAAGGGTAGGAGGCGGCGCAGGGCTGGGACACCCTGGATGATCCCACCAAAAGGCTGGGCAGTGTCCGTTGGTGCAGGTCTTGGTCCAGGTGCCAGCCGATCGCTGCCTCAAAGGAGGTGTCTACGGTGGCAGGTTGCCCCGTGCTCTGGCCTGGCTGGTGGAAGGTGAGCCCCACATGCTCATGTGGATGCTGCTGACAGGGAAGGACAGGAGGGCAGCCTGGGGCATTTTGATGCCTCTCTTTGGCATCCTGGGCCAGCAGGACCGCTTTGTGATCCAAGGAATGATAACAGCCATCCCCGCTGGAGCAGCCCTTCATGCAGCAGCTGAGGCTGTCCGGCGTGTGGCATCCCCATGAATAGACATGAGCCGCCTCCAACATGTGGTTCCTGCATAAAAACCCAGCGGGTTTTCCCCAGACCGCAGGATCAGAGCAGGATGGTGGCAGTGGTGGCTCCATGTTTCCCTGCTGAGCGAATCCTGAGCTCGCCAAGGTGGCTGCCTCCACTGAGCAGCTCTGAGGAGATAGCTTTAATTAAAAAAAAAAATCTTCAAATGCAATTTACAGCTTTACCCCATGGAGAAAATTGCCTCTCACCAGGTGAGCAGCTGCTGGCAGTGCTGCACGCTGAGTGTGCTGTGGTCCCTTTGCGCTGTGCGGGACAGGGTGTGATGAGATTCCCCAGCCCACAGGAGACCTGCAAACTGAAAATGTGGCCTCCCTGTTGCATAGGGAGGTCACTGCAGAGGGAGATTGGGCTGGAGCCATCCTAAATTTGCTCTTAAAGCAGCTGTGGGCTGTAACGTGTACAATTACTGTAGCATGTTCCTTTGCTGGAGTTGAATTGAGCTAACATTGGTCACACCAGCTTGTTACAGCCTCTGTAGCTCTAAACTTTGATTTAAATGGAAACCAAGTATGTGGCCCTTG
>NW_008825433.1:4450337-4456370 GCF_000699105.1 Pygoscelis adeliae | reverse complement strand
AATAATTACTGACCTATTTACCTCAATTGAACTGTTAACTCTGAAGCCTAATACAAACAAAATGTCAATATTACATGGGGTTTAGCACAAACACCCCCTTCCTTCATTCTTGGTGGAGTTGGGGACGTGAACAACAAACCTCTTCCCACCAACACCTCTGCACCCTTTAGCTGCAGTCATTGGGTTTCTTTTGAGCTTTGTTTATCAGCAAAGTCTTGTTTGTCAGTTGATAGCTGGATATTTCTTGAGCATTACTCTGCCTCCAGCTCTAGCCCCGGTTTGGCAGCAGTTCTGCTGGGCGAGCTGTTCCCAGCCTGGCCTGGAAGGGATGCCAGAAGTGATCTTTGCTGGGACCCACCTCTTGCTCGTGTGAGCCAGAGATAACTACTGCACTGTGAATCTCAGTATAAAGTAAGCAAAGGCAGTTAACAGAGCTGGCTCCTTGCTGTGGTTTAGGAGCAAACAGGGATCCTGGATGTCTGATAAGGCTGGAGATGCAATCTACAAGCACTAATCCTATAAGTCTTAGTTTTGGTCTGACCTGTATAAGGGAACTAGATATCTTGTCAGATATGACTTCTATTTCTTGGCTAAAAGACTGCAGTTCCATTTGGGACATTCACTGACCAGAAGTGGAGAAATAGATCAAAGAGGCTTTTGCCTTTGGGTTCCTCTGTGCTAGCCCTGCTGCTGGAGAGCATTTTGCAACCAGAGGGGTGGGAGCTGGGAGAAGGTCCTGATACAGCTGGTTGCCCCCAGTGCTGTTGGCATTGGGATATGTTGTTGGATCTTCCTTGATGCCCTGCAGTTCCAGACCCTGCAGGATGACTTACACAGGCAGTGTGTTCCTACAGGCGTTGCATTGTGTCAAGTGGAAACCTTTGGAGTTCAGGGCTGTTGGTGTGACTTGAACACAAGCATCTCAAGAATATTCCTTGCTTGCTGGAAACTTGCTGTAAAATGATTCCCTTCTTGTCTCCCTTTTAGTGCCACCAACCATCAGTGTTCCTAAGGGTCAGTCCACAATCACCGTCCGGGAGGGCTCCCGGGCTGAGCTGCAGTGCGAGGTTCGAGGGAAGCCCAAGCCACCCATCATCTGGTCCCGGGTAGATAAGGAAACCCCCATGCCTTCAGGGATGACGACGATGGAGACGTACGATGGGAAGCTGCGCCTGGAGAGTGTGAGCCGAGAAATGAGTGGGACCTATAAGTGTCAGACAGCCAGGTACAATGGCTTTAACATCAGACCCCGGGAAGCCCTGGTGCAGCTCAACGTGCAGTGTGAGTATAACCATACAGTACTGGAGCGCCTGTCTGAATGCCTGTGTACACAAAAGCCTGTGGGCTACGCAGCGTTGACACGCTCAGTGCTGCTTTCAGGCAGAGTTGACCTTTCTTACTGGGCTGAGCAGACACATCTTTTGTCTGGGGACCTTTGAACAGTTTATTGGTCTGACTATACAAGGCTAAGGGCAGGATACTGTAAGGCCAGTGTGTTGCAAGTGGAAGGGAGAGGTGTTGTATGTGTTTGTATACAGTGCTTTCCATTTCCCTATCAGTGGACGAGTGCAGAACAGCAGCTTTACCAGGTGTGTGTTTGTGTGCATTACATATGTGTAAAATACCTTCAGGGTATGTTAGTAAGTTTGTAAAGTCAAGCACTCAAAAGGTAGCAAATGAATGTTAATTAGACCATTTCCACCCCACAACCCTTTCTTCAACTTAGTTACCCCAGCTGTCATTTCTGGACATGCCTGAACCATTTTGCCTGAAAAGCAGTGCTAGGCAGACCCTAATAGGGACTGCATACTCCCAAATGTTTTCCATGCAATAAAGCTGTGAGTAACAGAAAACTGATCCTTAGCATGTGGTGTATTGAGTGATTTCAGCAATGGGTGGTGCTCCCAGCCCCGCTTGAAGGCGGTATCTGTGCACAAAAGTGAACATAGAGTGAGGGATGCTGGTGGTGTCCACGTTGGGTGACTGTCCCCGTCCTTTCCCTGCAGTGGTTTTTCCCTCTGGAGAAGTGAGTGCCTGCTCAGCTCCCATGCTGTTGAGGTGTGTTTTAACATACGGGGGTCTTTGCTCTCTCCTTCAAGACTTTGAATCAGACAGCAGGAAGGCAGCTGGGTAAAACGCCTTGGTCTGGAAGGAGCTGTGATTGTAGGAGTAGCCCTCCCTGCAGACCTTGTCCCATCGGGATGGTGCAATTGCTGAACTCTCACAGAGTCCTCTGAGCAGTGCAGATCTGGCAGGTGTGGGATGGGTAGGGAGCAGGTTAATTTGCACCCGGGCACGCTGCCTCTGGTCTGTGACTGACGAGCCTCCACGCACAGCATAGCAGCACTCATTAGACATGCTGCCACACTCCTCCCAGGCTCGCTTCCTGGGAAGAAGACAAGTGAGGTAGGAGCGGATAACCTGGCTGAAGCCAACCAGATACACTGCTCACAGATGTGAGTTGCTGGGAGCACAGCAGTAACGGAGGTGTGCGAAATCCTGCAGGTACTTTGAGTATTTGAAGATTCCCATTTAAAAATTATCTCTGTCTATTCAGGAGCATGACAGGAATTAAATTACGGGATGGAGGACAGGGAAATGTGTGCAGATTTTCATGCAGGTAAGTATGTGTGGAGAAGCTTCCCTTAAGCAGGGTGGAAATGTGCGTCTTGGTTTAAGCTGTTTTGGAAGGCAGGCTGGGTCAGGTGTATGGGGCATGGCAGAACATGGCAGGGAGGGTGACTCTTGGTCACCCCAAGAACTGATGGGAGATGCAGCAAAATCTCACTCTGGAGCAAAGAACCATCAGGCCTGCTGGTGTCCCCAGTTTGGTGTTGATGTTTGAAAGCTGTGTGGTCCTCACTGACCCTCATTGCCCCTGCAGAGGGAGCAGCAGTTCCGAGCCTGGGAAAAATTTGGGCTTACTGGGTGGTCTGGAGGGGGTTCACAGCCCTGAATCTTGGGCTGGAGGGGGAGGACATGACTCCCCACACAAGAAAGATGGTAGGTACAAGCCAGAAGCTGTTCTGGGGCAGAGCCTTTGATGAGACCCCCAAAAAGGCAAAGATGTGATGAACTTCTGTGTAAAGAGCAACTCAACGTACTCTTCCTATAGCTCTTCCCAAGGCCAAGCAATGCTTTATTGTGATCTCACCCAAGTAATGGTGGCAAGGTCCATGCAGCAGCCCACCCAAATGGCCCTCTTCCCTTCTCCATCAGTTCTGTGTACCCTTAGTTGGAGCTGGGTGCATACTGAGTGTTTGTACGCCTGAGCTGTCGCCTCCTTCCTGGAAACTGCGGAAGGACCTTACGGCGGCACTGCCTATTCTGTGCCTGAGCAGGCAGCTTTGGTTTCGGGGCTGTCAATTTGCTCCTTCCATCAGCATGAAAAACAAACTGCGAACCAAGAAAGTAGGGCAGGAATTGCCCTCGTCCCCTTTATAGCCTCTCCTCTTTCCCCCTGTGCAAAAAACCCCCAGCAAACAACGCAGTCCCTGTTTATCCCTCTCCTCCTTGTTCATGCAGCTGGAAGGAGGTGGGTGCCACGGCGAGGGCCACTGTGGTTAATTGAAACGCTGCTCTCCAGTGTGGGTAGCTCATTAGTCCGGAGGCTTGCTCTGGAATTCTCATCTTGTCGGAAATGGGGATCGTGTGGCTCCTGCAGCCTCCGTGATGAGCGCTTCCCCCGCCTCCCCCAGCCCGCGCATCCCACTGGAGAGCCGCTTAGGTGGGGTGTGCATCCACACAGGCGTGCGTGCAGGCGCGCGCATGTGTGTGTGCATGCAGGCGTGCCTGTTTATGTGTCGGTGTGAGCTCCTTTTGAACCGGCTCACTCAAGGGAAGAGCGAATTCTGGGCGATAATGTGGTTGTTTCTCTGATTTGCACCAAAGCTAAAGTTGCAAAATCAATACAGCAGATCTGATTAGATGTCAGAACCTGTTTCTGTGTTTCTCTTTTCTTTTTCTCCCCTCACCCTCATACATATAGTGCTGTATTGTAACAAACTAGCCCAGAAATAGGCTTTGCCAACTGCACTGCAGTAGTGGAAAGAGAGTAAGAAGACAAAAAGAACAAGTCAGCTGTCAAAAAAAAAAAAAGGCGTTTAGGCTTTTTATTATTTTTTGTATTTTGCAAGCAGAAAAAATTGCTCTCCTTTTATCTTATGAGCTGTAATTGTCTATCATCAGCTCTCTGACAGGCTGGATGGTCTGTTCCCTGGTCTTCTCGGTCTGAACTGTAGGGCTTTGGAAGATTAACAAGTTCATGGAAGTCCTTGCAGCCTTGTAGTTCTGTGGTTAGGATGAAGAAATGTTGTATACTGGTTAGAGCGAGAGACTGGGCTTGTCAGAACTCCTGGGAATCTGGCTACCACTTGGAGTGGCAGTGTCTTGTCATCTTTTCCCATACCTTCAAAACAGGAATAAAACTGACTCATCTCTTCAAGGATTTGTGGGGCATAATAAACATAGCACTTTGAAATCTTGAAATAAAAATAGTAATGGAAGGGCAGAGTGCTGTTGTTAATAATATCAATGCTATTGCTGATGCTGTTGTCCAGGCTTTTTTCAGGACCAGGTACTCACTCAAGAAAATCCCAGCAGAAAAATGAATCCTCTGCACAGGTGGGTTTAAAATCGGGGCTGTGTCATCCTGTGTAGGTGAGATAGTGTAAGGCTGTAAAACACACACTGGGCTTGAAAATGTGCAACACTCTGGGTTTTGGAATGTAAAGTGTCATTTGAGTCAATATGTATGAAAGGAGGAAGGAAAGAAAGTGTATATGTGTGGATCAGTGAAAAGGATGCTACCTAGATACAAATTTAGCAAGTACATAATAACAAATTGCAAAAAAATATATTAGCCATGTATCCTAAAAGCCTGGTCAAAATAGCATTTCCATGAATTACAAAGATTAGTAGTGACTCTAAACTCTAGCTGTTGCTAGAACTGGCCTTTGAGATGACTGTCTTATCACGGTGAATATCACATTTGCTCTGTTAGAGCCTCATATAACAGCGTGGTGTAAATTGCAATCCTAGTACATTATCTTGCTTGAATGATATTGTGTCAGCTCTGATGCTTTGTCAGTCCCGAACAGCATGTTGTAAACTACTGGACAGCTGAGTCAAAGTCCAGCTCAACCCTGCACTCCTCATCACACATGATCCTTGATACATCTACTCCAGTATTTTCCCACAGATAGGTTTATCCTCCCTTACAGCACTCACTACTTGCTGTCTCAGGCCTTTGCTCGATCACCTGAATAGGTTCTCCCTCTTTGGATAACCACCAAAGCCTGGTAGCAGAGCACCCGTCTCCTCTGTTGAGAGATGTTAAGTAATTCACCAAATTCTGATGATTGGATAAGCAGACTTTTGCTGGTGCCATTTTCATCTTTGGCAGAAGTCTTGGTGTCTCTAAGTGGCCAGAGAAAGAAGGGAAGAAGGAAGAGGAGATATTTACATAGGGTTGACCTTGTTTCGGATAGTCAAGTCTGAAAGATGATCCTGTTTCTCATCTTCGGGTCACACAGCAGATGAGATCTTGGCAGGAAGAAAGACTAGACAAGGAATTAACCCAAGTGTCTCCTTCCCTGGAATAACATGGCCTCCAAATTTGGCCCCTTCTGAATCCAAAATAATAGTCCACAATCGTCTGGGATTGATCTCCAAAGGATTACACTTATTGCCCTTAGGTAGAATTTTGCCACCTTAAGCAGCAGGTGGATTATTGGGCTTTATCTTCAAAGCATAGGGAATATTAGGTGTAATCAGGAAAGTAGACTGACATTCTCTTTGGAGGGGCAGTTATCGTGGTTAACAGGACTTCAGGAGCCATTGCATAGTCCTAGACACAGGCATTGCCGTACGGCTGGTGACCAGCAGGTCTGGCTCTACCCTGACCTGGAAGGCAGCCAGAATATGTCCTGCTGGGGCATCTGTTGCCCTTGTCACTTAAACTAATGTTCAGGTGGGCACAGATATGTTTTCCTATTCAAGCTCACACGCTGGCAAATGTTATTCCTGGTCACA
>NW_008825433.1:4424919-4450288 GCF_000699105.1 Pygoscelis adeliae | reverse complement strand
ATTGGCAATGCTGTACATCAGGCAGGCAATAGTCAGCATCAATTTCCCCTGTTATCTATGTAGCAAAGCAGGGAGGAGAGGAGGGGGTGATACTGTAAATAAGTAAGAAGCATTGCTGGATCCACGCAACTGGAAATGGAAGTGCATTAAACTGTTTCGATCAACTGTTGAAGCCATAGCTCAATGTCAGGGCTCTTTGCTGGTGCCCTGCCCCCTCTGAAACATAAGCCTGGATATTAACTGCTCCATTAAAAGTGCTCTTGAGACATGCTCCTGGCATGGAGATGTTTCTGCAGAGTGGGTAGGACTGGGCTTTTGGCTCCTGAGAGCTCCCTGCAGCTCTCCCTGCCTATGTGAAGGGAGTCTAAGAGAAATGAGACTGTCTGTGGCCAGAGCTGACCCATATCTGTGACTGAGCTGGCTTATCTGTCTTGCTGCTTTGCCATGTGAGCTGGAGTATGGAGCCATCTGCTAAGAATTTTAGGCTTGGCTGGTTTAATTTCTGAGTGTATTTATTAATAGTGACTGTTTAAAATTTTCATATTATTTTAATCAGTGAAGTCCATCCTGACACCCTCCTCCAAGCTGAGGAGCGCAGTTCAGGAGCTAACTTGGGGGCTGTGGCTGGGGCTGTCCTGCCCTTTCATTCATGCTTCAGTATTGCTGTTCTACGTGGCACAGGTCCTGCTCCCAAGAGAGGGAAACCTTGGGGTCTCCTACGAACCAGAGCTCTGGGATGTTCTGGTTTGTTTTAGACCATCAGAGGCTTAAGAATGAACCGATGTTCTGGGGAAGGTGTGTCTGTATTCAAAGCCATGGGAAAACTCTGCCTTCTGCAAGTTCAGTGTTTGCAAACCTGGAGGCCTTCGTTAGTGAAAAGAAAATAATTTCTAGTCTTGCGCATGACCTCGAACCACCAGTCTGAACAAAGCATGACCTGGTTGTTGGGTCCCACTTTGATGGAAATCCTCCCTGTTTATCCCCTAATTTGTTGTACGGAGGTTTGTGTGACTAAGCTGAAAGTATACATGTTATTTCTGTGTTTCTATCAATACACAGAACCCGCCTGCTCCCCCCGTTAAGGGCAGAGTGTTTTGTTCCTGATTGCCAACACACCTTCCGCTTGCACTATTGTGTCTGGGATTAAGTTGCTTAGAGCTTATGTTTGTGCACGTAGCCCTGTCCTCGGTGATACGGCGTTAGGATTGCTCATTCCGCTTCCCAGTGCCTGGGCTGCTAACAACTAATTAAAGAGTTGTCAGTCTAAGGACAGGCTGAAGGAGGAATCAGTTTTACTCCGTCATGGCTGTAAACCCAAATGGCCACGCTTCAGAGCACAGTAACAACCACAGAGGCTTAGCTGGCCACAGATTTGTTTTAACAATTACCAGCTATTGCTCCTGAGGCCTGGCAGACGGAGGCTGTGACAGCACTTACATCGGTTTCAGATTGGGTCTTAAGATGGGGTTGCACCAAATGTAGCTGAAAAGAGGATGGCTCCTGTTTGTCTAGGACTTGTGGGCCCTACCCTCCTGCCAACCTCGTGGCATTGAGAGGCAGGTAGTCTGACAGGCTAAGGATGCTTAGCTAAAACCTCCTTCTTTGTGGCCATCTTTATGTTTGCAGGGCAAAGCCCCAGGACTCTCAGTGCTGCTTTTTGTAGTGTTTGGTGTATGCAGCTTTGGAGGAAAACATCTTTCACAGGGTAAAGCGGTTGTATGGATTTTTCCCCTCAGTGTGTAGCAGTTAGGACTTGCTCTGCATGATCCTGGTCTCTTCTCTGCTTCCTGCCTTGTGGGGAAGGTTCCCATGTGCTGCCACTCACCGAGATTTTCTTGGGAAGTCTCCCTTGCGCCCCGAGAGCTTTTCCGGTTTACCTCTTTGATTGAAATTGGTCTGACAGAGCATGTCTGCATGCTGTGGTGGCCAGGAGATATAGGAGACTTTAGACATGAGTAAAGGCCCAGATGGCGGGGAGAATTCACCGGAGCAGTGGAGGCTGGGGAGCAGATTTTGCAAAGCTGGCATGTTCAGTCTGTGGCACCACACGTCAGATGCGAAGTACCGGGAGGCCTCCTTGCTGTGCCCTGGGTAAATGACCGTGAAAGAAGAGAGGATGATAACCAGATATGTGCATCAGGAAGGTGGGAGACCTCCTTAAAGAGGGGACCTGGGTCTGCTGCATGAGATTGCAGCCTGCGTGCACTGCCGTTCAGCCTTTGTGCAGCTCATTGCTCATCTCTAAACACCTCTGCGGTTGTAATGATAGGCTGAGTAAAAGCTTGTATGAGAGCTCCTCGCCTAGAGAGATGAATTTGTTTGTTCAGAAAAGAACTGGTTTAAATCAGCTAATCCATTTCTCAGATATTGTTGGGAGAAACAAATACACTTTCCACAAGCTGCCATTATCCTGTTTTTTGGCCAGACTCTCCAGGAAAAGCAACTTAATTTTATCGAGAGAGAGAGACATCCCAGCTATACAGTTTTGTCAGGAAAGGAGAGACAAGAGATGTACAGACACAGTGGATGGCAGACAGTCCTGGTCATCTCTCTGTGGGCAGTTGCTCACTTACCATGGCCCTTTCAGGGCTGAACACCACATCTCGTACTGTTCTGACTCAGACACTCCTTTTAAGGTTTTTCTGCCATGGCAGCTATTTTTCCTGTAGGACCTAGCTGTACATCACTTGTTGTGATAAAAAACAACTCCAGAATCCTCCCAAACACTTTGTGCTGGGCATCCTGCAAGGCTGTGCATGTTTGGGTCTCACCCAAACATGTCCTTGTCTTTAAGCCACAGGAGCATACTGCTGCTGAAGTACTGTCAGACACTTTCCCAGTGCTTCCCATCTTGCTGTTCTGAAGAAACGGCTTTTTTTTTTGAGCCCTGTTGCTGTTGTCTGGGTTTAGGCCATAGGTGACACCACCTGTGTCAAAGATCGAACTGCGATACAGCTGGTGGTACCCAGACTGCATCGAGGCAGGCTGGTTGGAGGGAGGGGTTGTCCTGGCTCTGCTTCTATTTGCATGGGGATGTAACACAGGTTCCTCTGTAACATACACTGTGAGTACTTCTGCCGCGCGCTTACTTCCAGTCAGCAGATCTGAGATGGTGGGCTTGGCACGGCAGCTGTTGCCAAGCTTTCTCTCTTGGTCTGCACAGCACCAGCACATGTCCAGGGGACATGGGAACTGGGCCAAGACAGAGAAAGAGCCATGGATCCTGGAGCGTGGGGTGGCGGGATATTCTTTGCCAGAGGTGATGGACAGGACCGGAATCTGAGTTTATGGGGAATGCATTAGGGAGAGGAGAAGATGGTACCTGCTTGTATGGGTTGGATGTAGTGGGTATATTTGAAAGGGAAAAGCCAGTGGAAAAGACTGGGGATAGGAGAGCTAAGAGGATGGGAAGGTTTGTATATATGTTCTAGCAAAGTAGACAGCTGCTCCTGACACCTGAGCAAAGTAGATTTGGGAAGGCATGCGCTATATGTGGTAACACTGGCATCAGGAGACATGAGGCAAGGGAGGTGGTAGATGGAGGGAGTTAGAAAACTGCTGTCAGCTCTCATATTTTAAGGCTGGGGTCACAGGACAGGAAAGGAGGGAATGCCTTGTCCCTAGCAAATTCTGCCTCTCAGTGACCAGGACATGAGCATGTTGAGTGCCCAGCTGTGGGGAGAGAGATGCCACGGACCAGAACTCACGAGGGCAACCAGGAAGACACTAAGCAGGCAAAAAAAGCAATTCATTTTCTTATGATAACTCGCGGCCTCTGCGCAAGAGCCTGAGGCACAGAGAAGTGAAAACAGCTGTCCACTCCTGCAGGGGAGCATAGGACGTCAGACCTGACACAGGACCTCTGTCAGGGGAGCAGAGGCTCTTTTCCCCCAGCCTCTTTCCCAGAGAGAGCTGTGTGGTGCCATGGCATTGTGCCTGTGCCTTTGCTTTTCTCCCATGATTTTTGGGCCATAAACCATGTCAAGCAGCACCTATGAGGGTGCAGGAGCAGGCTCCCATGCTATTCCTCACCTACTTCACTACAGCAGAGCTATTTTCTCCTGCCCCGCTGGAGGACTGTGGCAGGCAGGTGGAGCAAAACACACAGAATAGCAGTGCCACTTTTGAGGAGGGGGCTTATGCAGGGAAGACCCCGAGACACTCCTGATATGAACAGAAGCCCTAATAGGAAACCAAGTATCCTGGGAGGGGTTCTGAATTTTAATTAGCCATGACCATCCTGACCCCAAGCTCTGAAACAGCAGGTCTTCCCGCTGCCAGTTCTGTGCTGGGATACTGTACTGGGAGGCTGAGGGTTCAGTTTTTAGGAAGGGCATAGGGGCCTTTTGGAGCTTTCTGTGGGGAAGCAACTGTTCAGTTACTAATTTGTGCTTTTCCACTTGGGCCAGTCTCTGAGAAAGAAACTGTTTTTTCTCTGAAGCCAGGAAACAGTGTTTTCTCAATGAGCAGAGATCACATTTCCAACATGCACCCCTCTCGCTCTGTTTCACTTCATATAGTTCCTGATTTCCATTCCCCTTTGCCTCTCTATTGCAAACACAAATAAGCATGTGTGTGCACACGCTCCTACCTTATCTCAGCTTTTGCTTCTGATTCAAATTTAATTGGCCTCCGGGACTTGAGGTAAAACAGTCGGTTTTCTTTTATGAACCCAGTGATGAACCTGCAAAACCCTCATTGGTCCCAAGAATTGACAGACGTGCTTAAATTTCCTAGTTGCTTGCAGACCTGTTGCATTTTGTATGGTTTTGGAGTCCTTGTTTCTAGGGTCATGTGTGATTGCGGGAAACCATGGAAATTTTTCATTACTGTTGACTGGGAGGAAGCTGACTTCTGAGACTGTTTGCTTGTTTGCCAAGCTGCAAGGAGATGAATGGGATGTAGAAAAGACTGAAAATGACTCAATTTCTGTGGTGAAGAAGGATCTGGGCTAAATCCCTGCTGGCTAAAGAAAGAATGGCAACCGAAGGCCATTCCAGCCAACCCTTTGTAGGCTCTTGATCTGTTGTGACCTGCTCTCGCATCTGATGAAACGAGAGCAGTAAATCTCATCCGTTGCAAACATGCTATAGCTCTGGGCCCAACTCAGAAGAGCATTTGATGGGAGGAATTGGTTGGAGTGCCAAAACTAACCGGGGTTCCCAACAGTGGCTGTGATTGAAGTCAAGAGAACAATAAATAATAGTGGCATTTGCAAGGAACGGGGATTTTCCTTACTAAGTGCTGATTGCAAAGCGATATTTCGCTGTCCTAATCATAAGCTAGAATGCAGTAGCTAATAACAACTTAATGCAATATAGATGGGCTTAATAGTGCTAGGTCTGCTGGGATTTTCTGAGCAGCTCATAGCTTATGCATAATACAGGCCCTTTAGCCAACATCCTGATATGCTGTAAAATGGTGAACTGGGGCCTGAGGAAAAGGGAGCAGCCCTCCATCTAAGGTGGTTTGCTGGAAAGAGCATAATGGGTCTAAAGGGATGAGAAGATGGTGGCAGTTGGCTGGGTCAGAGGAAAACAGAGCAACACTCAAAATGAATTTTTGTGGTTTGGGAATTTTTCTCTTCCCCTTGGGCTGCTTGTAATGAGGCCTTGCAAAAGTCCAAGCTTATGCATGGAAATGGGCAAGCTTTCATTCTGATTAGCTTTCTAGGAACCAACTCACATGTATGAATGAAAAGATGCAAATGAAACTACCTACAGGTTTTAAAGAGAGGAGGAAAGACGTTTGGGTTTTGTGGCATTTGGTGGAGTTTTTTTGTTGTTAAAACCACTTGGAGCAGCTTATGTGCTCCAATCTGCCTACCCAAAATGCTGGGACTCCAGCTTCCTGATCATTATGAGAAAGCAAAAGCTCTTTGAATCTCTTTCTAACCATTTTGTGCTGTTTGACTAGACAGGAGAGTTAGCTGTATGCCAAGCATAGTTTCTCTCACTAGTGGAGCTGAGGAACAAGGTGAGTTTACCATTGTGGATCTAAACTTGGATTATTTGTATGTTTTCAGTGCAGCATCTACTCACAGATTGAAGTGGCAGAGAATTCAATATGTGCCTCAGTAAGTTGTTCCAGCGTTTTTTTACTCTCATGGTTCAGTTGTCATGACTTAATCTAAGCCTGTTTCATTTCAGTTTCCAACCACAAGCTCTGTTTATGCCTTTGTCTTCTCACATAAAGAGCTATTTGTTATCAGCAGTCTCTTCCTTGTGTAGTCTCAGACACCAGAACAAGTAATCTCTTAGCGTTTTTTCAGTATGCAATCCTGAAAGAGTCTCTTTAGCCATTCAACGCAAGGCATGTTTTCCAGCCCTTGATTAATTTTTATAGCCCTTTTCTCATTTTGTTGTTTTTTTTTTCCAACAACATTCTGGCAGCGTGGTCACCCGTATTAAACAGATTTTCAAAAATGATCTCCCTGATGCAGAGGTGATGTCCATCTCACAATACGTTTAGTAAGCTTTGGCTTAATCATCCAAGGATTTGGACATCTTTGGACTACAGAATTAAGCTGAAAGCTGATGTTCACTGGGTGACATCGACTCAGGCTCCTCTTGGAGTCATTGTCTCTTTCCTAACAAGAGTGACGCATTCTTTCCTCAACAGTTTTCTTTCCAGACCTTTATGTTATCCAAGATAAATTGAATGCAGTTACCATAAGACCATTCCATCAAGCAAACCAAGTTGTCCTGTGTGAGATATCTCTCTAGTATGTTATTTACTGCTGCATATTTTGTGTCCTCTACAGATGTTGGTATCTTATCCTGACATAGGCACTTAAGGATGGTGATTGTCAGTTATTGCACATTAAAGTGCTGCCTTTGTGTGGGAGGGAAGGAAGCAAAGCACAAGCCACATCCTAGAGCTGTGCCAAAGTCTGCACCCAGTCAGCCCAGCTGCAAATGGATGTAAGGTCATTCAGACACCAAAGGTGGTTATGTGTGATGTTGGCTACGCAGCCTGAACAGGTGACTTTATAATTGATATGCTTTAGCTATGCCAACCTGCTGGCTGGATCTTTGACCTTGATGAAGATGTGAAATAGCATCAGTTTAAGAGGTTCATATGGGATCTCACTAGAGAGGTCTTCCTAGAGAAGGTCTTCCCTCTCACTAGAGAGATTTCAGTGGTGCATGCACCCATTTAAAATTTCTTTTTGAACTCTTTCAGTTAATATGTTTTTAATCTGCTTAATGTGGGCTGCATTTTAATAGTATTACATCTTCAATTAGTCTGTCGTGTGGAAGCAAGCCAGGATCTTTCAATGCCTGAGGATGTTATGACAAGACAGTTACTTTTCTTGTTTCTTTCTCAAACACTACCCAGTTTGTCTGCCAAGGACCCATAAAACTATATTAATCATCATTCACTTTTTAACTTGTAAAGTTGCATCCCACATTCATCTTCCATGAGTTTTTTTCTGGAATCAGTGAGGAATAAAAAGGTTTATTGCTGTTTGTTCTGAGGTATTCTCTGCTTACATTGACCCAGTTGGTTCATGTTTGTACTCCTATAGGCAATACATGCATGGAGGGTACAGAATTTTATCTCCTCTGGTGTTTGCAGGATGCTATCACAAACTTCGCCTCAAAGGCCTGGCTAGATGAAGTTTTCCCCCATCTTTTCCTACTTCCTGTGGCATTTTTGAGGGTTTTATGATGTGTTGTTAGTCTGTTATTCTGCCATTTTTGCACTGATGAATTCAGATCAGGGTACACAGATCCAGCTAGAGTCTTACAAACAGGACATAGAGAAGCCTGTCTTTCCATCATCTCTGGCTTTTATCACAGATTTAGCCACAGATATTCCCAGATTTAAGTCCACGCAGGTTCTTTCCAGAGCTGTACACAGAATTATACCCTCTCTCTGCCCACTAGAGTGGGATGGCTCAGCAAACATTGCTGAAACTTGTTTAAAATGTCCTTTTCACCTGGGGTATCTGATTCTAGGAGGTATTGTTATCTATCACAGAGAGGCTGGAAGGAGCAGGATGCCACATTACAGCATGTACTGCCTCAACCCCTTGGGCTGATAATTGCTGATGGACAGACTCAGGCCAGGATCCACTTTCAGATCTTGATGCAATGGGTGAGAATGAGGAAGGTAATGGCCTTACTTTTTGTGTCCCAGAAGAGTCGGGAATGTGAACAACAGAAGCTTTATGGAACCAGCTTCAGGCATTTATCTGTTGGATTAAAATCCAGGCATCAGGAGAAGAAATAGAGTCTGTACTTCCCACTTATCCTGCATATCGCCTTTGCTGCAGCCTAAGTCCTCCTCAGTCAACGTGAAAAAGTGTCTGTGTGAGGTAGGCATGTGCACACATTACAGGGATGCTGCTCCTCCAAATGGTTCCTGTAGTGCTGGCCCGGTTTGAGGTCAGCCACAGAAGCAGCCTGGAAAATCGAATGTCAGAGCAGATTTATCCAGTGAGCGGGACTGTTAATAAATTTCCCTCTCCTGGTCCAAGTCCAGAGATGGGACAGAGCTGATAGCCAGATGGGGAAGTTGAGGGAGCAGGCTGCTGTCCTTGAATGATTGCCAGTTCTGCCATTGGCCTCCTTCCTGTGCCCTCTGCTGCAGAGGAGACCCTGAGCCCTGGAGAGTGGTTTCTGTGAGCCCACAACACCTGAGGCTGTCAGAAGTGACTCTGCTCTTCCTAATGCAGGGAAAGACGAGAGGTGCATCTGCTTCAGCAGCGAGGCTGGTGTGCTGCTGCTTCTCTGGAAGCTTGGTGGCAATGTAGAGAGAAGACATGAGGTTTCCAGTGGGGGAGCGAGTCCTCCATAGCTTGAGTCCATGCCCTTCTCTGAGATGGGCGGTATCATCCAGGCCTGAAGAAACGGGACTGCCAAATCCTCTGCTGTCTCCATAGGTGGTTAGCAGTTTGGGGAATAAGGTGTAGGGAGATGATTCTCTGTAACCAGCAATCCACTGAAGATACATTCATGAAAAGCTATGACAGTTACTGATATGACAAATAAAGCATTTTTTTTCATAATTAATTAATAGAGGAGGAGTTGGACACAGGCACTTACGAAAATTCACACGTTTTAAATGCATGCAGGTAATGGTATGAAGGACAGAGGGGGAAGACAGGACTTTCAGATGGCAGAAATGATGGCTATTTGGCAGCTGCCTTTTTGGAGCCGGTCACTATTCTGAAAGATCTCAGCTATTTCATCTGATGGACCGCCTGAACCTATCCTAATTTTTCTGTCCTTCACCCATGATTGATTTGATCTACCTTGATTCATCTGAAGATGATGATGACAATGATGAAGAGGTATCCATCCAGAGAGTGACAGCAAAAATGCTTACAGTAAAAAAATGTTCTTGCCTCTCCTTTTTCTATGCTATATATACTGATCCTGTGTTTTTAAATTGCATGCATTTCTTAAGTTCCTGTATGCACCACCCCCTTGTTACTTAATTCTTATGGGAAAAATTGCTTCGATATTTGTTGACCTCAGCTGCTTCATCTACGAGACTGAACGTTTGCCATAAATCTTTTAGTTTGAGCATCCTTTCAGCCTCTTTCTGAATGGTTACATTTTCATTGTCATCATCTTCCTCAGAAGAATGAAGATCAATCAAGGGTGAAGGATGGAAAAATGGGGTAATGATGACAGTTAGTGGAGCAGGATATTAAACTACTGGCAGCAGAACTCCAAGGCAGCAGATAGAGAAGTGATGGAGAACTGGGTGTTGCTCTATGCGGAGTTCTTCCTCCTTGGTCCAAATTCCCTACTAGGCCTGAAGGAAAGGCTGAGGAAGAGTCTGGTTCGTATGGGGAAGCTTGTCCTCTTTCCACTCTGTAGGTTAAGTGGAGAACCACTGTATTAACTCTTCCTGGTCTAGCTTTGCCCCATGCGTCCTTTTTGCTTACTAGTACAAAGAACTCAAAGTAAACATATTAAGAAGTACTGGTTGATATTTGATTATCTTAATTGCCTTGGATGACCCTCCTTCCCCTACCAGGCTCTTTCTGGCTTGGATCTCTCCCCTTTCCAGCTCTGATCCCACCACCCCATCATTAAAGCAGGTCTGATTTTTTAATCAACGTATCTGCTTTTGGCTATGCTGTGTCTTGCTTTGCCTGCCTGTTTGGAAAGCAGCTGTGGAGAGATCATCTAGTGCTCCCAATTTAGCTTTCAAACTGAAAACAGAAGGTGAGGTAATGCTGTAGCCCAGCTGTGAGCAGAAGTCTCTGACCACCTGTGGCCCTGACAATCATTGCATTTCTAAAGTAGGGGCTCTTCTCCATTTTGGCAGGATTGCAGTTCTCGGAGGCACTTTCTCCTGCAGCCTCCCTGCTCTTAACTTTCGGTTCTTTTATTAAAAGGGTCTAAACATATGGAGGCGATTGAATTGCTCAGGCAGCTGGTGATGGAATAGGAGCCTGTTGCTATTGGATTGCTGCTTGGAGTCAGCAGTCACCTCTGCCTGGTAGCTCCTCTGGTTGTAGGTGAGATCCTCCATAGGAGACTAGGGGCAACTCAGTCAACTCCTTGTAGGCGGCAGCTGCATACTCTGGACATGAGCCCTAGCAGTGGCACTAATTGGATGCTGTCTGGAGTCCAAAGATTTATCACTATATTTGCTATGGGGAACGTGCAGGCTCGTGTCTGTTTTCTTTCCCGGGGTAGCCTTGTTGTGGCATGCAGCAGCTCAAACACAGGAGGTGTCTCCTGTCCAAGAGCAGGACATGCTGCCCAAGTTTCAGATGTGTGTTATGACTCAGCTTACTGATGAACTCATTAAACAAGGCACTGAGAGCTCACGGAGGGGTTCATGTAGAGGGGTGGCACTGGCCACTTCTGTGCAGGTGTTGCACAAGCGTTTACTTTGGTCTGCATTCATCCCACCTAGCAGAGATGTGTGAGGGCTGGGATCACCTTAGGCTTCCTGTGCAGGCACAGGATGGAGGGAGGTAATACCAGCTAGGAATTCCTACCATCCGAATTGTCCTCTGGAGATGTCCCTCTCACTCCATGGCTTTGGAGGGAAGCGGCGTTCCTAACTTGGGTGCCTCAATGAAGAGCCTGAAGTTAGATGGGATAAATTTGGGCTTTAAAGTCCTGTTCCAGCTAGCTCCAGGTTTGCTGTCAAACCTGGGGAGATGATCAGTCCTTTCTCAGTTGTTCCAAATCCTTCTCAGGAAAGTGGAGGGCCTATCCTCGGACAACGAACATCACAGATTGGCTGTTTTCTCTCTATTTTCCCTTCTTTACACTGTGGATGGAAGCATAGGGAATGCATTCTGCTGTGATGGGCCAAGCAGCTCTGTTTCTCCTCGCAAGGTTGAAAATGATACCCGTTGATCTCTGCCCCATTATAGGCCCCTGTGCTATACTTGTCTCTGCCAGGCACGTGAGGAAGGTCAGAGCTGTAGATTCAGGTTTCGCTTTTATTTTCTCCTTTCCCAAACTTTTTGCATGTGATTCCTCTGGCATTTAAAACTCTAGGACAGTGTTTCTGCCCAGAGAAAACAAAATCTAAATAGGAACTAAAGCTGTGCTTCTGCCACCTGAAGAACAGAGGAAGGAGAGAAAGGGGAATTGTAAAGATACATATACATGCACACACGCACATATAAAACATCAACATTGTCTTGTCAAGAACTTTGGGAGAGGAGAAAAGGACTAAGAATTCTCTCCTAGTATTTGTTGAGGTTGGGGGCTACTGGGGATAGGACAGAGTTGATTACTAGGACACAAAAACACCTATAGGGAGGACTTGCAGTAGGCTTAAACTGTAGCAAGGGAATTGGGTTAGGTGGTAAGAAAAACTAGTGATAAACTCTGAAGTAAGAGGAAAGATGTGGATTCTCTGTTTTGGAAGAAGAATCTCATTTGGTTCTTTTTTGTGGGTTGATTTTTTTTTTTCTTTTCCTTAGTTTGCACTGGCAATGAGTTGCTTTATTCCCAGAACTACCCAGCTGAGTAGCTCACCTATGAATTATTGAGTAGTAAGATTATCTAAACTATTTATATGCTATCGGGAGCGGCATGTCACTGCCAGCCCAATTTGTTAAACAGAAGCATGTAATAACAGATGCATGGGTATGAGCTGACATCTTGTTATCTTCTAGAAGACAGAGGCAGAACCTGAGCGGAGAGTTGGTGGTCTGACAATGCTACACACGGGAGGGCTCCCCTCTCGTGGGTATGTGGGTGGGCAGGAGAATCCCAGATCCACCCAAGCTGTCATCCTGCTTCACCATGCTATAACTAGCAAAATTGGCTGTGAGTTAGAGACAATATTTTCATGATAGTTTGTGGCAAAAAAAAAATATCTAGATTTGGGTTATGCCATTGGTCTGGCAGTAATTGAAGGTATTAGCTCTGAAATGCCCACTCTCACACCCTCTTTATTTCTCTTGTGCATAACTTTGCTAGTTGGGTGGTATGTGGGTGGGGGGAGGATTATCAGCATGCATTTCACTTACAAATATGTATGTGTCTTCTGCACATACACTATCTTTTCCCACTTATCTTTTTCAATTAGGGTAGCATCCTGGTTTGAAACCAGGCACTTGAAGGTAAGTGAGGCATGGGAATGAGGTGGCTTTACACTGCAGGAGAATACTTGTCTTTGTAATCTGTTGTTAGCACAAATTAATTGGGCAGTGAGTCTGAGTGGAGTTCCAGCATGTCTGGGACAGATCTTTTTTGAGGAGGCACATCTGTGAGGCAGAAGGTCTGGAAATTCCCACCCAGGATGGACTTTCTTCAAAGCACTCTGTAAAGTGAGCTAGGGGTCTCATGTATATTAATCAGCACAGCTCATCATGCAGAAGAGGAAATCCTTTAGTAAATCCCTCTTTATTAAAACAAGGTGAAGACTGGTTGAGCTAATTGGCTTGGAAAGTTCAGAGAAGAGGAAAGCAGAAAAGCTGGTAGTGAATACATTTCATTTGCTCTTCTTTTAAAAGCAGTCAACTAGCACAGAACTAAGCCTTCTTGCTCTGAGCCCTGCTTCTCTGGTCCCTGCACCCACTTGTCTAGCAGAAAATGTACTCAAACAAATTTGTTTTGTTTGAAATAACAATACTTGCAACTTGGCTTTCAAGCACTTTGCAAAAAATACACGTTTTATCTCTTTATACGTGGGGAGACTGAAGTGCAAAGGCAAAAGGCATAGAAGATGAAAGAAAGATTCTGGCTTCTAGCTGAAATAGGTTGAGCAAGCCTTCCTCCATCTCCCCTCTTCTAACTACTCAATTATATCATCTGTCAGAAACAAGCAGATGAGACTGGGCTTGTAAATATTAGCTGGATATTTGTCTCCACATGGAAAACTGCTGGTGCCTAATGTGCATTCTTGGGGTGTGGAGTGTGTGTGCTGTTGCAGGGAGCAGAATTGCTCAGCTGTGATTTCCCAGCCTTGTGACAATAAAAGAGCTTCCCGCTTGCTCGGGTAGAGAGCTCTGGTCTCTACTGGAGCTAAAACCATGGAGTTTTCTACCTGCTGTGAAAACAGGGGTGCAGTATCTTTGATGCTTGTGACATCTTTATTACCAGGGGCTGGATAAGGAAGGCACCCTTTGCTGGGATCACTTTGGTTGTCTAGAGAGGATTAGGGAAGACTGCATCTAGCATAACTGCAGAAGGGTACCTATCAGAATTTAAATGGATGCTGGATGGGGTCATATAGGTCTCATAAGGCACTAATAGCAGCCTGTGCTGATTTGCTTTCCAGAGGGAGAAATTACTGCCTGGTGTCATTAGCCACTTTGGATAACGAAACACAGCTAATAATTGTAACTAACCACGAAGTGCAGTCTTTCATACCAGGTTATCTGTGTGTCCTTTGCAATATTAATCCAGCAAGTGAGCGGTCAATTAGCTCTCACACGTGGGATAAGGCGAGGACTACAAGCAGGAGTCCCACTGGCACTGTGACTGCATGGCTAAGCTTGGAGGGAGTCATTCAGCAGAGTGGGATAAGAGCTGCTGAAAATAAAGCTGCTTTCTAATATAGCAAGGCTTGCTATTTTCATCACTTGTGTTACGTGTTGCACTTTCTAGATTTAAATAAAAATGTAAATGATGACTGACTCTGGAGGGTAGAATAGAGGGTGTTTTTCACCGGGGAGGAAGCCTGGGCTAAGGACTGAAGTATGGGTCAGGATACAGGACTCCTGTGCTGCTTCTGTCTGATGCTGCTGGTTCGTGTGACCTCAGGCAGGTCGTCTTTCTGCTTGTGCCTCTCTTTTTCTGCCTGGACATTGCTGCGCCATGGTGCTCTTTGCAGCAGAAGAAGTGTTGCGGGAAGTAAATCCCTGTAGAAAAATGAGAGTGCGGCAGCCCGTGGCAGCTGCATAGACCAGCGGTACAATGCGGGCAGCTGACCGCCTACAGAGATGGCTGTTGTCAGCCGCTGGTCAGGGTGGCTACAGGGGGGAAAGGGCCGCCTGTGAGTCAGAAAGCAGGTTATGAGTGAGCTCCTCAGCTCTGACAGCCCTTTCAAAATGAGCCAGCATTTGGGAATTGACCAGGATATGCTATTCACAGTCCTCGAGCTATGGTGGGAAAGCAGACTTCGCATGTGTCTTGCATAGTAGTGTTGTACTGTGGTGTCTAGGATTTTTGACCTTCTCAGTTCTTGCCTGAGCTCTTAATGCAAGGTCTGTTCACTCAGTGTTCCCCTGTTCTGCAGATGCTGGTTTGTGTTTAAGCTTGTCACCGATTTCTGTGCATCAGTCCACTCCAATGAGCCTTTCTTTGCCTTTCTTCCGTATCAGATTGAGCAGCCTTATGACAACATCCCTATTTTTTAAAGTGAAAAAAAATATTTTTCGCTGAAAATTTTTTTCTGTGTTTACTGCACAAGTGAAAAACTTGCCATAGTGCATCACTGCCATCCTGGGATGCTCTGACTTCATCATTGGTGAAAGAAGCATCTCTGCCTTCTGCAGGCATTTGAATTTGATGGGAACCTGCAGCAATCAGACAGCATTGCAGGGATCGCTGAGTACCCCTTCTTGAGCTGTGCCCAAGCAGGACAGCACAGTAACAGTGCAAGGAGACCGTGGTGTCTTCTGCAAGCTCTTTGGCTCTTGTAAGGAAGTACAATCCTCCCTTCCTCAAGGCTAAAACAGACTTAAAACAAATATTTACAGACTTGACCACAGCTCAACAGCCACTGCATTTCTCACTCATCTAGCAGGATGAGCATTTCAGTCCTGGTTGTTTCCAGTGAAACCAAGAAAATAAGAGGTTATTGGGGCACAAAGCAACACCCCTTGACGTTTCTCTGTTGTGCTTCCCTTGCTCTTGCCCTTCATCATCGTGAACGCCGTGCTAGCTTAGCAACCCTTCAGTGCAGAGCATCTGCTCTGGCTCACAGCAAGGGGGCTGCCTACAGCCCGGCTTTGCTTTAGGGTGCCTGGCACACTGGAGTAGGTTGCCTGTGTTTGGCTGATTTGATTTGCTCCTAACGAGCAGGTGAGTGATTATGTTTTCTCCTGTTGCATAATAATTCTGCTGCAAAGGCAGGCTGCCCTGCCTTGTGTTTCACAGCAGCTGCATCTTAACAAGGTTGCTGGAGGAGCCTTGCTCCTTCAGCATTGCCTAGAGCGGTAATGTGCTGCCCTTTTCACCCCTTTCGTCACTCCTCCTGCCAGCTAGCTCTTCTAGAGTTAAGCTGTGTGCCGAGACAAAACAGTAATCGTCTATATTTGTTTGCTGTGTTTCTTACCAGGGGATCCCGAAGCCCTGTATATGCAGAGAAGTTTTTTACCTCCTTCTTGAAGCGTAGCAACCTCCTGCCTGCAACATGGCTGCTGCTTAAAAGAGCACTTCAGCTGCATGCACTGGAGTTCAGGGGAGATACAGAGAGGCATTTGAGGAGCCTCAAATGGACAAGGACCTGCCTTTGGAACTGGGCTAAAAACTGGTGTTGATACCCAAGCTCCCCAAAGAGCACCATGGCAGCTTAGTGACCCCAAATAGCCAGATACTGCTCCCTTATATCCAGCAGGGATGCTGCTTCCTTGTGGGTATTAGAGGCACCTGGAAAATCATTATCATTTCCTGCAGCTCCCTAAAGGTGTCTGCGCAGGGGTCATGTTGGAGGTCTCTGCTCCGAGACAGTCACCATCTCGGGTGTACTGGAGCTGTTCGGCTCCCAGTTCTGGGCAGTAGAAGCACCGGCTCACTTAAACAAGCTTTCTTTTGCGTTTAAGCCAGGGAAGAGAGACGGCTGTGTTATCTGCTAGGATTTGCAGTCTGAATCCCTGCCTTGGTGGCGGTCTCCCTTTTGTGTATAACCTACTTGAACAAGTGTGGGCTCCCCAGAAGGTGTTGAAGACCAGAGCTGATGTCTGGCTCTGTAATTGCTGTTGACCTTTCTTTGCTTGCATATTCATTGGCAGCCTTCAGCAACAGCTGCCCCTTGCCATAGTACTGCATGCATCCTTTGCAGTGATAGGATGACCTGCTTCAGCGCTCTCTCCAGAAAACCCAGGAGCTCCAGGACTACCTGCAGATTTAATGCTTGTTGGGTGTTTCCTAGTACCAGAGACAGAAGGAGAAAATGTAATGGATTTTTCCTGTATAGGCACTTTCACACATTCCCTTCGCAAGGTGATAACGTAGGCCCAGAGCCTGTCCCAGTGCAAATCAAGTAAATCCCATTTCCCAGCTGAAGAAGATTAAATATCTTCTACATCCTTGGCTGCCCTGCTGTTCATGTGACCTAAGGAAGCATCTGGGTTGTCCCGGCCCTGCTCCTCTGTGACCCTTTTCCAGCCCCAGATGCTCCCTCAGTGAGGCTCAGGCGGGCATTTTCCTTGCAGAGTGTGTCCTTGCAGGGGGCACTTTGTCCTCTTTCAGAACTTTTCTCTTCCTCTGTTCCAGCTCCATACACAGGTGCTGCTTGATGCAGTGAGGGAAGCTGCTCTCCTACCCCTCTCTCTCCTCCTCATGAGAATAGATTGCTTTGAGTACATCTGGAGCTGCTGTGCCATTTTTTTTTTTAAAGTCTTCCTTTCTCTTTTTCTCTTATTTTTTTTTCCATACATCACTACCTGGCCTTGATTATAATGTGAGACCCCACCGGCTTCAATTAAGGAGCAGATGTGACCCAAGAAATGGGATAGCAGCTAGGGATGGAGATGACACATTCATGGCACTAGGTCTAATCAAACAACTTCTCACATTATTCTCACTGTGAGGTGGGAGACGTGCGAACCAAAGGCAAGTCAGCGCTTGGGGCACCCGCAGACACATCACTGGCAAAGCCATCTGTAATGAGCTGACCGTGCCACTCAGCACGGCAGCATGAGCTCAGTCAAGGGCTGCTTTTAATCCACTTAAGTCCAGCAAAGGGCCCAGAGACTGAGAGTTGAGAACAGGTACCTAGAAAGCAATCAGCCACTGTCAAACAAGGGCTGCCCAGTGGAGGGGATGCTTGTACGCTGCATACCCACAGATGCATCCATGTCCCTGGGAGAGGGGATGCTATGCCTGCAGACCATTGGGGTGGCTGTGGTGAAGATGGAGATGTCGCTAGTGTTACAGAGCTGTAGGTGGGTCTTGCTGGGGTCAGGCTATGGGAGGGGAGAGACTGGTGCACTGGAACCCTCCAGGCACGGCTGTGTTCAGGACAGCAGGGATGCTGTGTGACCCATGGCTCCTGGTGGAGCTGTGTCTGTGGTGCTGCGGATGCTGTGTGTTGCAGGTTTTGGGGCCTGGCTGTGCTTGGCAGCTCTGCAGACCTTTAGAGGAGGCAGGTGCTTTGTAGATCTGTAGTGCATAGAAGTTGTCTGTGGAAGAGCAGGTGCTTTGAACCTGGAGGAGGTGAGTTGTGATTGTGCTGGAGCTGCTATAAATCTGTTCTCCCTCATTTACATTTGGGCTAACAGCTGTTTCGTGTTCAGGAAGCCTTTCTCATTTTAGAGGGAGAGCTTCTGGTTATTCCTATGCTGTAGTGTTTTAATTAAGAGTTCATTGCAAGTGAAACACGTCCATCAGATGGCTGTGGAGATTGAAGTCCTCTGCCATTGCATTAAATAAGGGGTAACCCAAGCAATACTAATCCAGACTTTCTCCTTGCTCTGCCTCAACCATGCCCAAATTGTGAGGTTCCTGTAAGTCTTTACAAGTGCTAAAGAACAAGATTTGGTAGCCTCCCTTTGCTAAGAGGTGGCCACACATCACCATTCTCATGTTACTGGCAGAGAAGCTGATATGGAGAGAAATTACTTGCCTGCCAACATCGGGGAATTGTTGCCAGAGATAAAAATACGACTCAGAGTCCCTGTAGCCAGTCCCTGATGTGTTTTATTGATGTATTTGGGAGAGGCCCTCTAACACCCCTTCAGGTCTGTGCTCTGTGAGGACAGCCAGTGCGTATCCCTCCATCTGAACATGGTGTCCCTGACAACCCTGTCGGACATTGACCAGAACATGGATGTAACTGCTTGGGAGCATACCTGCCTGCTCAGGGAGTGCAGTTTATGCCGAGTATGAGGACTGTGGGTATTCTGATTAGGATCTGAGGACTGAATCCAAGCTGTGGCGCTCAGCTGCTGGAGTTGCACTTCTCACATGAAAGAGCAGGGCTTGGTAGCTCCTCCAAGCAGTGTCTCACTGTGGGATAAGTACTTTCTAAAGGCCACCCCTACGTAATAAATGGGAGGGAGGTGGGAGCTGGTCCCAGCCCAGTTAGAAGGGGATGTCAGACAACTATTGTTGCTTTTGGTTTGATGAAGCCTGGTTCCCAGTAGAAAATAAATATCCTCTTGGAAATCATAGGTGCCTGTCTCCTCAGAGGTACCGCCGGGGTGACCGTGCTGAGCGAGATGGCTGTTCCCTGACGGTGTCCCTGTCTGTCGCTCTGTTTGGTCTCCAGTCCCCCCTGTGGTGGAGCCAGCCTTCCAGGACGTGCGCCAGGGCATGGGGCGCAGCGTCACCCTGCGCTGCACCATGCTGAAGGGCAGCCCCATGAAGGTGGCCACCTCCGTCTGGCGCTTCAACGGCACCCTTCTGGCACAGCCCCTGGCAGAGCAGCAGGACTACTCAGAGCTGAAGGTGGACAGCGTCAGCCGGGAGACCAGCGGTAGCTACGAGTGCAGCATTTCCAACGACGTGGGGGTCTCCACCTGCCTCTTCCAGGTGTCTGGTAAGTCACAGCGTGCACATCAGAGCAAGCTGTTGGATGGGGTCATGGAGGTGGGAAGCTTGCTCCCCATAAACTGGTGCCAGTACAGGCAACCTCTACTGCCTCCTCTGTGCGGCGCTGTGTTTAGAAGGGATGACTTTCCATAAGCCAACAGGGAGATCTGCCTCCATCATTCAGGCAGTCTTTCAAGCCTGGGATGGACCTGGGGCAGTTAGTGGCAGCCACTGGTACATTTTAGCAGTGTTTGGCCACTTGCCTGTGGCCACAGGACTTAAACTCGAGGCTGCCATCGGCTTTCAAGCTTGGACAACCTGTATTGTAGATAAGTACTGATCAAGGGGGAGTGAAAGGCTCTCTGCATCTCCCCAGCAGGCTCTGAAACCACCTGATTTACCCTTTAAAAACAAACAAACAAACAAAAACCTGTATTATGTATTCCTGCACCTTCCCTGTGTCCCCTGGCTGTCTTTGTGTCACGATGCTTGCTAGGACAAACATGAGCTGGGAATGGATACTAGTAATCAGTGGATTTGCTGCTCACGGTTTTCTGTGAATCCAGCAGGCACCATAACGGGACTCCTCTCCAGCACCTGCAACTGCAAAGAGGGATGGCAGAATTATAGCATCTAAAACCACACATCTGACCTAGCCTCTCCAGCTGATCATTAAATCTGCTTTTCCCATGACCCCAGCATTGACTTGGGCACCAGTTTCTAGACAAGCTCTCCAATGAAGTTGCCTTAATAAGCAGTAAATTCAGTCAAAATACTGGGTTTTCAGTCCAGGGCCAATTTATAATACTTTTCAAGTCAGGGCTGAACAAACGAGAATAAATAATATCCAAAGAGGCCTGATTTTGAAGCAGAACTTTCCCAGGGTCTGGAAAAGCTCAGGTATGCTGTAACTCTGAGATGCTCTCAGAAATGGGGAAGCCCAAACCACTTTTACTGTTTGAGCCCCTTTTCAGGACTTTGCTCTCACCCCTTGAGATCTCCTAGAATTTGTCTGGCAGTGGATTTTGCTTGAGAGCTTTGACCCTCTCTACCCTTTCTTCATATGCTTGCAACTCTCATGTCACTAACTAAGTGATGGCAAACCATATCCTGCTATGAGCCACAGCAAACTGTGTCCCTAGCAAGCTTGGGAATGCTCCCAGGGTCTGAATTTCTTGCTGGAAGTAGTAACAAAGACATAATGCCACCTGGTGTACTGTGCTGTGCCCCACAAAATCAGATCCCCTCAGCAGAAAGCAGCGTTCATCCCTAGAGAGAGCACTCATCAGGAAAGCAACAAGCATTTATTTTCCTGCATCCCTTCTCTGTTTCCAAGGCACTGATATCTGATGGTGGCTTTTCAGCTCCAGACATTTCTGCCTGTGTCCTGGACAGCTACAAATGAATTAGGCCTTCTGAGCGTGTAGAGCAACCTGAAAAATAATCCAGTGGCTAGACTGCCGCGCCTGGGCTCAGGACCACTGGAGTTTTAATGCCCATCAGCCACAGCCTTCCCGAGTGAGTGGGCATATGGCATAGTCACTTTTTGTTTCTGTTTCTTCTCTGTGAAAGAAGGACCATAAACCTTCCTATCTGACAGGGAGGCAGTCACTCTTTTGTGACTGTGAGGTGTTCAGATGTACTGGAAACAGAGTGCATAAACCTGCCCAGGATGGGATTAGTTTCTTCTATGGATGGGAGATTAGCTTTCTGAGATGTTTTGGAAGGGTAGTGAGACATCCAACCCACTCCCCTTGAGCAAGTTATCAGGGCAGCCCATACTGGTCACCACCTGCACTCCCACTAGCCACAAACACCGAAAAGCCCTGAAAGATGGAGTGAATAACCTTCATCTCTTCCCATCAGCTGTAAGCAAAAGACAAAACTTTCCAGCAATGGTAAAAGTTTCCAGAAAGCAAGTTCCAAAAGTATCTTGATGTGCTGGGTTTCTATTAGAAGGCTTTTTTTTAGCTTCCATTTCCATCTTGGAGTCAATTAATAAGGAATTAATATCATGCAAGATTATGATTACCTTCAGTTCTGATTTTATTTTGGAATCCATTATGAAGTTTGACTTCCACAGTCAATACAAGTTGAATAAGCAGCAATTAGTCTCTAAGGTGGTTCTGAACTTCTTGCTTGTGCAAAAATTCAAGTCAATAAAAATAATAAGAAAAAAAGGACTTGGAAATAAACATCAATATTATCCATCTGAGTTCATAAAAAATAAACATTGAATCCTTTTGAGCCTAATTATAACCACACAGAATGGCAGGGCCTATGATTCAAGTGGAAAGGTGCAGCAGACTGTCTGGGGAGATGGTGTTTGTCTGTTCTGCTCTCCAGCATCCCTTGCTGCCCAGGCATCTTTCTGGTCTGTGCAGGTCCAGATTGGACCTGAACCCAGAAAGGAGAGTTTTGGTTCAGGTCCAGCTCCTGCCTGGCCCAGGACAGGACCTGCCAAAAATTGAAGTGCACACGGTGAAATGAAGGTAATTTCAAACAGGGCAAAACCCATTGTGGGTAAGACCTTGAGTTGCTTCTGGGCCCTGTGCATTAGTCCACCAGCTGCTGGGCTGCGTGGCAGTAGCCTTCGAATCCTGTTTAGTAGTGGTTCAGGACAGCAGCAGCTGGGGAAATGATGGGAAATCCCTCCTTCTCCGAACCATCCAGTTTCTCTCTGGTACATCATTTCTCCTGTGTTTCCCTTCCTCCTGCTGCCCTCTGTTTTTAAGGGGAGATGTGGGTTTAGAAAAGACATCTCCACCCCTGCAAAAGCTCCCGCTGTTTTTCCCCAGGCCGAGGTCAGCATCCCCTTTGCTGCCAAGTTGACTGTCATGTTACAAAGAGGCTGGAGCACTGTGTTGCCAAGGCAGGGGAGATGCAGAACGAGCAAGGTCTCCTTTTTAATGCCATGGTCCCTGTGTGATAAATAACACTTTTCCTATGACCTACTGGCCAAATGATCTTTCGTCAGGGTTTGTTAGCAGGAGACTCTGTAAAGCAGCAGATGAAACAGGAGAAATGCCAGTTTAAAGCTCTTACCTTAATCTAATCTAAACTACAAAGCAAGAGAGAAAAGATTAGAGCTGGTTCCAGCTAGAGAACTGAAGTTGTTCCCACCTTCTCTCGTGTCAGTCATGCCCCACTGGTGTTGCAGGGCTGCTAACCCTCCCAGTAGTTTAAGCTGTGAAAGCAGTAGTGATTCACAGAAAATGATGGCATGTCAGTGCAACACCAGCTACAATAGTAAAGGTGTCCATCATGTCAAAGGCAAGTGGATGAGCTAGGCGAGCGGAGCTGTTCCACTCTCACCACATCTCTTTGTAATTTATGTTCCTCTTGATCACACTCTTTTACTTTCCTCCCTCTTTTTTTCTTCCCCCCCTCTCCCTCCCCTCCCCTCCAGCAAAAGCTTACAGCCCAGAGTTTTACTATGACACTCCCAACCCCACCTTGAGCCAGAAGCAATCCAAGAATTACTCTTACGTCTTGCAGTGGACACAGAAGGAGCCCGATGCTGTGGATCCCATCCTCAAGTACCGCCTGGAAGTCCGGCAGGTAAGGTCTGCTCTTCTGGAGCCTCAGCACGTGCCCTTGAAAAGGGACCTCTCAGGAAGCAGTTACATCAATGTCTCCTTGCTGATTAAGAGCTGAAGGTGATGAAATTGCCAGACCCTGATGGTCTTGCACCTTCCCCACCGAATGGAAGAGACAGGCCAAGTGCACAGCTCGGCGTTCATTTTTACATCTGGTTTTGGGTACAATCGAGGGCTTTCAAAGCCCTGCTGCCTCCCATCGGACTGTTCATGCTCAGTGTTTTGAATGGAGTTTTAATGTGAACAAAACCCCACAGTCATTAGTAGGTATTGTAGATTTTATAGGCCAAAGACTCAAGCGAGTGGAATTCCAACCTCCTCGCTCATATGAAATAAAGGGAATAAGCTGAAGAGCTCTCTGGGCAGGAACTGCAGGAAAAAGTCATCGGCTGTTTGTGTTGCAGAAGGGCTTTCATACTGTCACAGTAACGAAGCTATTTGGACTATATAAACTCTGCAGGGGAAGAGAAGTGCGTTTCAAGGTTTCTGAGTCTGAAGAGAAATCATACTGGGCGGGGGGAGGAAGAATTGAGGGAAATCTGGAGAGATCACTGGTTGGAGAAGGTTAGGGAAAAGAGTCTGTTTTTAAAGAGCACATTCACCTAGCAGGATTGCCAGGTACTTTCATCCACGCTCAGCAAAGTGCCTGTGTTCAACATTTTTTAAAAATGGGGACACTTAAAATTGGTGGTTCTTGCCATTCAGTGGTAGCTTGGAAGCAAATGCATTTTGCAAGGAAAAGTTTGTTTACTGTAGATGGAAGACAAAATAATTAAAAAGATCCAAGTGTCTCTTTCCTCTAGTTCTGCACAGTAGGCTCCAGTTTTATGTTTCCGTTTGATTGTGAGCTCTCTGGGGTGGGACAGCCTTTGTTTGTTGCTCAAACCGCACGGAGCACATTGTCAGTGCTTAATAATAATACAGGACACAGGGGAGCCTCTAATAATGAAGGCAGTTTGTCATAGTACCCCTTCCCTCTTAGCCGAGTTTTGCTATTATCAGCACTGCAACTCAATGAACTAATTTGTGATTTTTATCCTTCTCCAGTGATGTTGTTTTTTTTCCTTTTGCACAGTGCCTGAAAGTAATCTTGGATCTGTTCCTCATTCAGCTCCTACTGAAAGGGATCAAGAAAAGGGAAAAATCACATTTCTGCTTTAAGTTATGACATGAAGGAAGCTGAGTGCCCGTGCAACTTTTTCCCCCCCCCCCCCCCCCCCCCCCAGTTTGGTTCATACCCCATCAGTTACTGCTGTTAATGTTTCTTTTGCAGCATCACTAGCACCACTACGTAGTTGTGACTGTTGAGTGGTATGTTTTAGAGGAGTGTTATACCGTGGCCCTGCTGTAGCCCAGTCTCATGTATGGGCAGGCTCTTAGAAATGGCTACAGGTGCTGTCGTAGTGGCCTGGGTCTGCATAAGGGAGGGCAGGGTGAGGAGGAAGCAGGGGAGATTTGTTCCCACTTCTGTCAAGCACAAGCAGGAAACATTCTGGAAAAGGCTTTCATGGTATTTGCCTCCTCCTGGCCCTCCTCTGACATAGACACTTGCATTTCATGGCGAGGTCTCCACTTCATGTGCCATACTGAGATCTCACTGAGCATTTTTCATTTCCTTGTCCCAGAGGATCACATCCCCTCTTGTCTCCAACTTGCTGCTTCCCAGTGCTGCCTCTATGCTCCCGTCTTACCTTTCTGGCGTTTGCCCT
Source organism: Pygoscelis adeliae (assembly GCF_000699105.1). Taxonomy (NCBI): domain Eukaryota; kingdom Metazoa; phylum Chordata; class Aves; order Sphenisciformes; family Spheniscidae; genus Pygoscelis; species Pygoscelis adeliae. Next base: position 4,425,841 of record NW_008825433.1, on the reverse strand, counting down.
GCGATGTCTCACTTGGGCTCCAAGCAGCCTTGTGACACCTCCTGACCTTTCACTCCTTCCCTTGTGCCGTCACCCTCTTCCACGTCCCGCAGGCTTTGCTGCTTTGTCACACATTCTTCTCTGTGCTGGGGTGCCTGGGCTAAGCTTCACATCCTGCTGTTCCATCGTTGGACCACAGAACACGGTGACATTACTGAATATAACTGTGAAAAGCTCAAAAGCTTAAAAGCGTTGCTGACTGGAGAGCTCTTAAGAAAGGGGATTTGTCTGCCTGAATGAGGAGCCGCTGTTTGCCTGTGCGCCTTCCTCACTGGATACACTGGCTTCCAGGCGCTAGCTGTGGTGGCACAAAAATCCTCCTAGAGAGCTAGGATTGAAGTGGAATATTCTCCTCAGATAAAACGGGCCTTACACGTGGCCAGTCACAACTGATTTATTGCCAGCATCAAGCTGACAAAAGCTTACCCAGCCAGCCAGCCCACCTTCTCCTCCAGTCCTGGGAGCTCCCCAGCCTCGGTGGTCAGTGGCAGGTGCTCTTCAGCATCTTAAGGATGAACGGGACAGCAGCAGCAGCAGCTCAGTGCAGTCTCAGGGTGGTGAGGGGCTGTCTGGGAGATGTTAACTCTTGCTGAGCTGGAATGCAAAGGGCAGCCAGTTTGGATGCCCACTGGTTGTAAAATGCTTTGCTGGTTTTCATTTTGCTCTCCCCAGTTTGTATGAAGAGCTCTTGGCATATGTAATATGAAGATCCCTAAGTAGCAGGATGCATTGCAAGGCACCTGGGAACCCTTGAATTAAATTTGCTTGCTTCAGCTGCTGAAAATGGGGCTGGGTGAGAGTAAAAGTGCTGCTTATTAATTGGCTGGTGCTGTGGCTCCTGTAACTCTTCCTGTTCAACAACTTCCGCAGGGTGGGTGGGCAT
>NW_008825433.1:4397065-4424894 GCF_000699105.1 Pygoscelis adeliae | reverse complement strand
TTCCTGGGGGGGACCCTGGTTGCGAGCAGTCTGGGGGGAATTTGGTTTCCTAAGCAATGCATGGGGGCTCCCAGCAAGACAGGCAGGGGCATTTCCACAGGATCTGATTGTTCCCGGCGCTGCAGACCAGGCTGAGTGGCACAGCAGACGTACCAGTTCCAGTAGAATAAGAATTAACCTTTGATTAAAACCAAATAAACAGCCTGACAGCTTGGAGCCACTGACTCAGGCAAAGCGCATACGATAGCAACATGGAGCGAGCTTCTTGGAAAGCCCCTGTTGTATGTCTTGGCAAATAGGCTGTTATTTCCCAGAGTGCATCGGTCAGGTGGGCTTAGGCAGTAGCATTGTGTTGAGTGGCAACTCGGAGGGGAAAACATCCCCACTGAGGAACGGCAGGGGCCTCACAGACCTCTGTCCTGACAGCGTGGGAGGTTTTTCCTTTCTTGCTCCAAGGCAACTGATCCAAATGCCGACCACCTTACTTCACCTTAGCCAGAGAACTTCATGAGTTCACAGCCTTGGGTGGTTTGGTTGTGGGCAGATGCCATAAGGCTTTTGGGCTATTTGTTTGGTCAGTTTTTTTTCTTCAATGTATTCTGGTAGCATAGAAAGGCACTGAGGCACTGCACTCCAACTGAAAATGTTTTTCATTGCTTGGGGATTCAAAGCAGCCTCCCCAAGCTAGATCTTTGCTTAAAAAATAAAAAGCCTTTTAAGTTGCTTGTTTCTCTCTGTGTATTTTATCCCCTCTCAGAGCTCTGCTCTAACATTAAAGAGAAATGAAAAGCCATCTAATATTGCAAGCAGGTTGCATCCTGGAGGAAAGATCTGAGTTGGGCTGGTGGTTACGGTTACAGGGGATAGTGGCAGAATTACTGTGCACTTAATGAGCTGGAACCCATCTGTGACCTGAGGCTGCAAGAGAAAGAGGAAGGAGAAGGTATTGGTGCAGGAGGGAAGTTTAATCTTCATTGTGCCCCTCAAGGAGACCTGAGGCTGCCGTCTCCTCCATACCTTCTGATACGCAGGCTCGGGCCGGAACGGGGCCAAGCATAACACATTCCTGCCTTTCCCCTCCTTGGAGCAGGCTCAGCTCTACCTGCCAGACAGACCCCTGAAATTTGCACCAGGCCAAGCCCCGGACCAATTTGCTAAATTAGCTCACTGGGTTGTCACTTCAGATTAATTCCTGTCAGGGAGACTGTCTTTAATGAGACTGACCCTGTGCGATGTCTGAGTAATTGTACGGTCTCTCTTTGTTTGTACTTTCATCCCCTCCATGTTGGATAAACAGCCCCTGCTGTCTACAAAACTCATCTGGGCTCCGTAGCTGGCTGCCACTTGCCTCATCAGCCAGCCAGAGCAGCATTAATGAGAGCTGCGGCAGTGGGGAGCCGGGCTCACCGTGTGGGGAGGTGACAGAGAACAGAGCTGTTTGGACAGACGTAGGACAGGGGTGTTAGCAGGAATTTAATGATTGTGATTAGAGTGGAAGGTTAACTCCACTGATGGCCATCGCAACGCAGTGGGAGAGGTTTTATGCCGAGGCCCATGGGCTGTGGATCTGTATCGCTTCATTTCTGCTTCTGAGTTGTTCTTTTGCTCTCCTCTGAGCCCACTTCAGCAGCATCTGTCAACTGCTGTCTGTCCTTGGCTTCATTAGCGCATGGAGCTGGACGCCCCTCCAAGGGCGCACAGGCCAGGGCAGGGATGTCTCTCATTCTCTTCACACACCAAGCAGGGGTGGTTATTACTCGAAAGGGAGGATGAGCGAGCAGTGCACCAGCCCATAGTCTTTTACATAAATGTTTAGTTGAGAACTCTGTTAACTCGCACCACTATGCTTCCCCCATACATGCACCACCATGGTTTGATGAACCCACGTGTGTGGCTCTTGGCACATGAGGAACCAGCCTAGTGAAGTTGGATGGGTCTTCCAATGCTTGTGAGCAACCCTGTAATAAAATAAACAGCTAGTTTGTGCAGCCAGGGTAGAACAAACTTCCAGAGCAAGCTAATCCACCCAGCCCTGTATTCATCAGGAGTGAGAACATCCATGCCAAAAGCTTGTCTCCTCCCATCTTCAGCGGTAGCCAGTGTCTGGAGAAGAGTATAAAACCAAGACAGACACATGCAGTATTGCTTTCTCTGCTTCTAGATATTATAAACTCACTTGTTTATTGGGCCCCAGGTTAGGAAAGGCTATGAAGACAGAAAGGCAGTGTACTCAAGGGAGTGGTGGCGTACTTGAGCAGCTGGTGGTCCTTCCAGCAGCCCAGCCCTGTGCTCTGGGAGGTGAATGAAATCCTTTTTCTTCTGCAGACGCAACCATGGCTTCAGGAGAAGCTTCTTGGGAAACTGAGCAGCCAGTGCCTCGGGGGCTGCACTGCAGGGCCGGGGGGGGGACACACCAAGGGCTAAGAAAGAACGCAGCTCTGCGCAAGGCAGGCAGGGGTGACCGAACTCGCTTCACAAACCAAGGGTCTAACATTTTGCTGCCTGTGGGGGATTACATGCTGTCTGGGCAACGCTGCCATCACCAAGGTAACCGCCTCATGCGGGGCTGCCGACAGGCCTCTGTCAATAGCCCTCATCCCGAGGCTCACTGGGGTGCCGTGCCCCCAGTGCCCCCATCCTGTGCGTCCCCCCACTAGTGCTGGGGTGGGGTTTTCAGCTGGGGGATGCTGCAGGAGCTGAGGAGGTCATACGGTGAGGTTTTTTGACAGCCTAGCTAAAAAAGTAGTCAGGGCTGTCCTCTTAACTCCTTTTCATACTAGAAGATGAAAAGCTTAAAGGATGGAGTCGTGGCTTGTAAAGTGGGGATGGCCCCGTTCTGCTCTGGATAAAATGTGACCTGTGGTGCACTTGCCTGGTGTTACCTGGAAAAAGGGAAAGGACTTGTGGTGCCACATCCACTGAGAAATCCTCTTGCTGAGAAGCAGCTTAACTAGACATCCCACTTTGATCCCCGGTGTGGGACGTAGACAGGGCACATGGAAAAGGGATGTGTGAGTCCCTTTTCCTTTCCTCCTCCCTGCTAGAGCATTGCAGTCCCAGCCGGCTGCAGCGAGGAAGGGAGTGTGACTTCCCGTGAAGCAGCAGATGGTAGGCCTGGCTGCATACGAGATGCTGCATGGATCAAAACACTTGTGGGGTGTGACAAATGGCACATCCCTTTACTGTTCATCATTTCACTTGATACAGGTTGTATTGGTCCTGTCTCACCAGCATTAGGACTGGGGACTGCAGTGACTTTGCCTCACCATGTTTGCCCAGGATTGAATCTCAAAGGACACCTTCTATTGTAGGATGGCTTATAAGTCATGCCTGCCGGAAAGCTTCTTTAGTCCTGTCTTCTTTTTTGCCTACCTTGGCTGCCAGTTTGATGTCTGATCACAAGCTGCTGTCGTATGGGACAACGTCAAATCAATGCAATTCCACCTACCTGCTGAGCCATCCTCTGTAGCAGGAAAAGGTGTTTTTTCAGCTCTAACTCTCCCATCTCCCCCACTGATGCTCTTTTGTTTAGGCAGTGAGAATAGGCAGATTATATTTGTGCTCTCAAGTCAACTGCCTTCAGTTGTGCTAGTGGTGTACGTGATGCTGTGCAGAACTCAGCCCTGAGGGAGGTGGAAAAGGATGTAGAAAGAAGCCAGCGTGTCAACAGGAGGTCTGCTTGGCGGATGGTTGAAACAGTCATCATGATGCAAAGCCAGGGAAAGCAAGAGAAGGGAGAGGTGACGCTGCCTTTTTAGGCTGCAAGAGGAGGAGAAGTTTGGGACATGCAGTGGGATTGAGTGGCAGCCACGTGCTGGTGGAAGGAGAGCTGGCTGATCACAACATTTGATGGACAAGCTATGCTTGAAGCTTAATGAGATTTCTGTGTGGGACCTGGGGATAAAGCAGCAACTTTGCCACAGGCATTTGGGAGTGGAGAGGGCAGGATCCTGCCTCAGCTGTGCTCTCTGCTGCCTGAAAATGGGACACAACGTCTGTCACTGCAGCTGACAGCACATTGAGCCATCTCTCTTATCATCCCTAGCAATCTGTCACAGGGGATGATGTGCCGATGACACCTGTTGCTAGAACAAGGTCCTCTCTACCTGTGCTGTAAGGAAAGACTCCAGGACAGCTGGATGTTTGGTGGGTGTGGGAAACAAGGAGCTTTTTCCACATTTTGTGTATGTATTCTTTACTGGCTAAGCCGGCAACAGGAGAGCTTCAACCCAATGGAAAGGAAGAGTTTCCTCCTGGCCATTGCTCACTGCAGGCAGAAGTGTCTGCCCGGCCACGGTTGTTGTTAGCCCTGTCAGACAGAGGATCAGAGTGATTCCTACAAGGCTGGCCAAGGAAGCTCGATACAGGCTTGACCGGCACTGATGGGTCAGGTGAATTCAGTGGAAATGGCTGGGAGCTGTGTGATGAGGTTTCCCCCTTAGGTCTGCCTAACATCTTCCAATGCTGCTATTGAGACTTCCCTTTGCCCACGAGAGCTTAGCAAACGATGCCTAACTAATGAATTAGTCTGACTAATGCTGTCTTTTTGCATTCACAAATTGCTCTTCAGTATGATTCATGGTTTTCCTGAGCTGGTTATCCCTGGTCCACAGATCGTTTGCAACCAGTTAGTTGGGAAAATTGGTAATATGAGCAGTGGCAGGTTAGTTATGTCTCATGGTACCATTTCTCTTCTCTGATTATCCAAAGTAAGTAAGGTAACCTGCCCAAAACAGGGTAGCTGACGGTTTCACAAGGTGGCTTGCCGTTCATAAGGTGCCTTGCAGCAGAGATTTTGTCTTCACATTCACTTTTCGTAGGCACTGCTCCTAATGCAATTCAAGTACTTGACTGTGCAAGAGAGAAAGCAGGATATTGTTTAGCTTTTCTAGTACAAGGGAATAATTACAAACTGTTTTCCCACTCTTAGCTCTGTTTGGAATAGTTATAGTGCCTGAGAAGAACAGTACAGATAATCTTGCTGGAAAGGCTCATATGATCTTAACACACATCTAGTAGGAAAATCTCATCTATCTCTAGCTCCTAACACCACTGTTCAGTGCTCATTCAGGGTAAGGAGAACGTGAGAGAAGAGATAATCATATCCCCCCAACCAATATACCCCTCATATCAGCCTTGCAGGTTTGAGATGTTGTTTTCACACCATTGTGCTTGTTCGTATCCAGCAGGCTGTTGGCTTGCGTTTTACAAAGCTGAGCACAAGATGAAAAGTGCTTGCCAGGTATCAAAGATAAAAGTGAGTCCTTTGTGTGCATCTCTTACCCACACACCTTCGGTGGCTTCAAGGGGTACACACTAGTTATTGAATCTTTCTGAGAGTCCCTATCGATAGGCTGTGATGCAGCTTCCTCCCATTTACTCTGCTCATCTGTTGTTTTCAGTAGTCAGCCCATGTTCTTCCTACTGCTTCAGTGTTTTCTTTGTGCACCTTCTTCCCTTTCCCTGTTCCCCCTCCTATTTTCTACCTCTTCTTTCGTTTCTGTTTCCTTTTTTGGTTTTGTTTCTGGTTTGGGGTTTTTTTCCTGGCTTTCGCTTCCTAGAATGTGTTGGAGATAAGGGGGGAGAGTGTGTGAAGGGGAAGGGGTTTGGAAGGGTGATGTAGTCTCTCCCGTAGCTAGTGACAAACAGGCAGGAGTAGGCACTAGATAGATGTTTCAACTGTGTTTCATAAAGAAATGAAACTTATGCAGTCATGCTGCCAGTGCAGGCGGCATGGAGTAACGTGAAGGGCTTTATGGCTCTCCCTGCACATGCTGTGCTGCCTGCCCCTTCTTTACTAGAGACAGGACTGCAAGTGCAGTCGAGTTAGAGGTGGCCGTAGGCTCTGGAATGATACTTACCTATATACTTTCATTACATGTACCAGACTGGGAAGCCCGGAGTCCCACACAAAGGCTGTTTCTGCTCCAGTAAGTAATAGCCCCATCCTTTATTAATTGTTGTTTTTAAGGGTAAAGGTGCCCTAACAGTGGGCTCTGCCAGTGCCTGTAGAGAACCCCCCCCCAAAAAAAAGAGGCCTGGGAGATGGTAACTCCTGTTGGTGGAGCATGTCTCCCTTGGTAAGTCACAACCATATTATAGACAAAATGTCTCAGAACTCAATCTAGCTGCAGCTGAGCAAACCTGGGCTATGCAGAGCCTGCTTGATTTTTCTTCTTGGAGCCAGAAGTGCTGACAGCATGGTACATAAACATGTATGAGGGTCTGGCTGCAGGCAGTCATGTCCAGTGCAAGGAAATAGGTGGAAGAGGAGACTGTACTCACTGAGATTAGGGATGGGTATAAAGTTGGATCCAGTAAGGCACTGAGCAATGCCGATTTTCAGATGTGAGCCTCAAGACAGGAACCGTTGCTCTGGCTGTGAAGCAACGTGAGGGATATTGTCCCTTATTCAGGTTATGCCCATGCTGCAGACAGAGGGGTGATTTCAGGCTCCGGAGTGCATAGTCAAGAACAGGTAGGATCTTGCAGCAACAGTATAGAGCTTCCAGTCTGAACAGAAGGACCACATGTGCCTTCAGGATCGAAGATATGTCTGTGAGACAGTAGGAGAGAGATAACAAGCGTAGCTAGACATACACGTAACCTGTCTAGCTCAGTACCAACCACAGTGACACCAACACAGGCTCCTTGCACAGACTGGGGAGTGCATGGCTCTCCCTCCCTTCCCACCCATCACCAAATTCAGGTGCTAGTTTACCCTTTTCTTCTCCAGCTCCTGGGCTCTCCCTCCTCAGGACGTGCAGCTGTGTGATGCCCCAGTAAGCCCATGGCTCATGAGATTGCCAGTCATGCTGTGCCTCAGTTAAGGCTTTTACTTGACTGTCTCCCTGACAGAGTGAAGATTAGGTCTATTCTTCTTCGACCGGGGAACATATGCTAATAAAATACATATTGCTTTCTGATCAGACCCTAATGAAAGACATTACTGAAGAGTGTGGAACAAGCACTTACAGTAATTCATGACAGCACCAATTTGGCTTCTCTGGGAAGCTGTAAACTGCTGCTCTTGGCACCTAATGAGGATGGGCAGCTGATTGCATGTGCGAGAGGAAGAGAGAGAGACTGTCTCCTGGCTTAGGTGGCTCCAGCTGTCCTCGGTAGCTACTGAAGGTCACAGCTGCTTCTCTCTTTGGAGCCGGGGATGTCTCAAGCCCAGAAGGGGAGCCTCCTGTTAAGGACAATTTAGGAGAAAAAGCTTTCAGGACTCCTCATTTAGACTGAAAAATGGATTTGCTTTGGTCATCCATGCTTGCTTAACCCCTGGATCTGAACCTGTGTGCTTGACTGATGAACAACATGGGCATGAATTTCAGTTCACTGGTGTGTTTGTCTGGCAAATGCTAACTTTATGTTTGCAATGTGATTATTTGCTCTGGAAACACTTAATGAGTAATGGCCATCAAGCAAGGAAAATTAAATAAATCCAAGTTTAAACTTACCCTAGCCCTTTAATTGATGCTGTTAATGCTTGACATCATTTCCATTCAAGGTGGTGATGAAGTACTAACCCAGGAAAATGTTTTAATCCAATCTGACAGGCACAGGAAGTTTGGTGAGAGATTATAGAGAAACATCACATTGACTGTCTTCATATCCAAACCAAATTTCTTCACTACTCAAGACTTACCCAAATGGCTTTTCCAGACGGCAGCTACCCTGCTGAGGGGGCAGGCATCTTCCCCATGGCTGATCCCAGCCAGTCAGATCAGCATCCCCTATTAGGATTGTGCTGCTGAAATTTTGTGCAGCTGACACCAGGTTGGGAGGCAGCGCCACCTCAGTGAAGGATCAGGATATTGTAAGGAAGATCTGAAAGATGGAAAACTACTTGAGTCATTCAGGTGGGATGAAATGCAGCAGTAAAAATGCAAGGTCATGCATGTGGAGAGTGCTATCAGAGGAATCTGCTACGGGATGGGAGCTCATCAGTGGAAAATGACTGAAGTGGAGGAATGATGTGGGTGAGTGAGTTGACTTCAAGGAGCTGCTGATAAAATGCAGGTGTGACAAAGGGCAAATGTACTCCGAGGTGAAGCCTGAGGTACTTCCAGGCAAGGTGGAGAAGTGCTACTCCATCCTATATGCAGGGCTAGGATACCCAGCTCCAGCAAGTGGGATCATGCAGAAAAGGATTAGGGATCAGGGAAAGTGAGAGTCTGTATTACAAGAGGAGGCACGGAGTGCTCAGCTTGTTTAGCCTAGCAAAGCAAAGGCTGAAAGGGGGTGTGATTGCTGTCTATAAAAACATCAGGGGGTCAAACAGCAGGGAGGGAAAAGAGCCATTTAAGCTCAAGGACAATATCGGCACAAGATCAACTGGGTGCAAGCTGCTTGTGAATAGATTCAGGCTGAAAATGAGAACATTAGGGCGGTCAGGCTCTGGAACAGCCGTCCAGCGGGAGGAGCAGGCCAAACGGGAATGGCTTTTAAGATGGGATGTGGTACATTCATAAAATGAATAAGCACAGGTAACCCCTGTGGTGACAGGGGACTGGACCCTTGTCAGCCAGTAGTGTACTTCCCCTGCTGTGTCCCTGAACATGGCCGTGCTTTTCCCTTCTCTGAACTCCTGGAGGATAGGAGGGGGCTGCCAGTGCAGAGGGGTTTCATCCCTCTGCCAAAATACAGAGAGCAAAAATCAAATCTGTGGTGTTCAGTTGCAATGTCAAAGACGAACCATCTTCCTCTGCTCTGTCCTGTGGTGCCAAGGTGACATCAGGGACCAAAATCTCAATCCATTGCGGTGTGTCAGAAGTGGGAGAGAATGGTCAGATTTATGGCACGGTTTTCCGTCATTGTGGAAAATATTGGAGCCTCATGTTCAGGAAAGGTTCCTAAAATTCCCTGTCCTCCCTCCTGCCCTTGTTTCTGAGCATTTTTCATTCTTCTTTTCCCAAGGAATTTGCAATGATCTTATTTCTACCCGTGGAACTCATCTCCTGGGCTCTCATTCTCCAGCAATGGAGAATGGGTCTGGCCCTTGGATAATTTGCTCTCAATCTCTGACACTGTAAACTCTGACACACATAAATCCTGTCATCATCTTTTCCTTTTTTTTTTTTTTTAAGAAATCCATAGCATCTAAACTCTTTGAAGTTACCTCTCTGCAAGGCATCCTGTAGCTTTGGAGGTACAGTTGGGGCAGAAATTGAGGGCAAGGCATGTCTGCTGAGGTAGCAGGGTATTTTGCATTGCAGAGCCCCATGTTCATCCCAGGAGTTGCCACTAGCACCATAACAAAGCTCATCCCCTTTCAGTCCCTAGGATGAAGAGCTTGGGAATGTCTTTCCTGGCTGTCACCAGTTTAAGACCACAGACACTGCCAGTCCCATCATGTTGAGGGTGATGGTGTGATTGTTTCTGGTCTTTGTGAATGACACTCCCTTGGAAGGGAGCAGCTGTGTCTTAGCTGGATTTTGTTGGGATGAGTTCATGCCAGTTGCAACCACAGGGGAAATCTGATATGAGATGGTGCCTGTGGCCCCCTAGGACCAAGCTATATAATCTGTCCAAGACTGTTGGCAAACAGGCTGAACTGGTAAAAATGGGAGGCTTTTTCACATCCCCAGTGGTATTGCCTGTTAGAGGAAAAGTGCCCTTCTGCTGCTGTCACCTTCTTCAGGCTCCTGGACCATGCTAAACTGGGATGTCTATGCCTGATGAGAAACTGGGCAGCTTGGCTGAGACTGTCTGTTCTCCTGGGCATGGGAGACACGGATGCCCTTGCACCTACTGCTGCCCCAGTGCTGAGCTTTGAGACCACCTTAATTGCTGGTTGCCTGAAGAGTGCAGCCCACCAGCTGCTCGGGCAGTTTTTGATTATTTTGTCCACATTATTGCCCCATGCTTTTGTCAAACCTATTGAGATACCTGTGCTTCCTGCACCACCAGGCTCCCCATGGCTCCTGGTGCCCATCTGCTCTCCAGAGTGTCCTGACTCTCACAGATGAGAGAGGAGGGCTGGCGTGGGGGGGACTCAGCCTAACGCCCCGCCTGCATGTGTGCCAGAGACAGCATCTGTCTGTTGTGCTCCTCTGCGGAGCTGTACGGGGAACGAGGAAGAACCTGTTGGAGGGAGGGAGCCTGCATGCGAGGCTGCTGTGCCACACCAGCCTGCCTTTGTCTGCAGTCTCCTCTGCCTTCGGAGAGGCCAGCCTGGCTGGGGATGGGAGCTGGGAGTTTTCCCAGCACCCCACGTCTCCGGTTAGCTGGCGAGGACAGAGTGGGAGCGCAGGCAGCCATCCCCGTCTCATTTGTGCTGCAGGAGGGAGCAGCCGGGGGAATTTGAATGAGGTTGAGAAAAAAGGGAGAGACAGTGAGTGCATGTGGAAAGGATTTGGAGGGGAGATACTGGAAAGCAGAGCTAGTGCTCATGCCCTGAGCTGAGAAGTTGCTGAAGAAGCGGGACAAGTAAGGACAGAGTGGCAGGAGTGAATAGCAGTGCTGGGAAGCTGGATGCCCACAGAGCAGTTTCTTTGCTCTGATCAGCTTGTTGAGGAATCTGCATGATTTTAATCTACATTTTTCTAGCTGGTGTTTGCAACAATTCCCTGGGGGTTGGTGATGAAACAGGTTTTCTTTCTAATTTCTCCCTCAAACAAGCATGCTGCTGCTTAATGTGCATCTGGTTGTGAGACCACATGCGTGGCTACGCAGGTCACATCAAGTCCCAGCGCAGGTAGGTTATTGTGGTCTTGTGACTCCGTGGTGCGGTTTGTTGAGCAGGACTGCAACATTAACTATTGACAGATGTGTTTATTAATATCCTTTGGCTTTATTATGTCTGTTAGCTGATACGTACCTGGCTTAAACATCATTCGGTCTGAAAACAACATCCTTTTTTCCTTTAATAGCCTACATAAACAGAAAACATACATGTGGTGGTATCATACTTTGGATCCCTCTGCTGTGACAGCGTCCCAGCTGGGATGGAAGCAGGGGGCAGGGGTAGTGTGGCATCCTGTTTTTCTCTCTGAGGCTCTTGGTGTGTGTTCCTGGACTATGAGCTGGCTCAGCTGGTCACAGTGGGACAAGCACTCTCTAAGCATCGCGAGCCAGGTCAAATAATAAGACGGGGGACTGGGCAGACAATACCTACCAACAGAATGTGATGGTGAGGAATGAGAAAGGGCACATGTAGTTTGCAGGTCCTGGAGGCTTGATGGCTAAGTACATATGAGCATGTGAGTGTGCTCTCCCTTGGTTGCTAGTACTGCTTACAAGTGATGGGGAAAGGGACAGGTTGCACACTGTGCATGTGAATGAATATGTCCCACGCAGGGCTGATTTTGCCCTTTGTAAGGTGTTTTTAGTGAACCCATTCTGCAAGAACATTCTCCCCTCTGCAGCCTGTGTGATATTCAGACAGCTGGTAGAAACTGTGTGTTTGTTTGTTTTTTCCCTTCCCATCCCCTCCCTCTCATTATTGGAAATGAAAGGAGGTGAAGGCAGAGATGAGGCTGTGCATTGCGCTGTGCTCTTGTTCTGGCCCCACTGGCAGCATCCCGAGCCTGGTGATGAATGAGCTTGTTGCGTGAGATCCTCCACTGAGGCTTCAGCATCTCTAATAAGGTGGCCAGTGTTTCACTGTCGTCTGCGCCTGCCTCTGCTTTATTAACTGCACCGCAGCAATATTAAGCTGGAGCACTGGGCCAGCGTGATCAGGAGGAAGGAGGCTGAGGAAGGGGGGGAGGGAAGAAGTTACCAGGGTAGCATGGGAGAAGAGCACGCACGGAGCAGGAGAACGAGGGCAGCAGCGGGTGATTGAAGCGGAGGATTAAAAATTGAGTTCCTGCTGGACTGATGCATGCAGCTCTGCACAGACCTGCTGCTGGCAGTCAGGGAGGCAAAGGATGTTTAGGGAGGGGGAGGCAGAGCCAGCCCTTGGCCTTAATGTCTCTGTCTGCTGGACCTGTGCAGGTGACTGCAAGTCGGCAGCTGCTCTGTGTGCACAGAGCAAGCGGCTGTCTGGAGCTGTCCCCTTTTTCTCCCTTGCACTAATTTCATGCCCTTTAAACTGTGCTGGCAGCACACCTGGCCCTTTCTCCTGATGGCTGCAGCTAGCCCAGGGGAGATGTTTGGCCCATGCTGCTTTTCACCCAGAAGAGCCAGTCTTTCCAAAGACATCCTCGGCCAGTTCTGTCGGGATGCCAGAACTGTAGTAAGGATATGCGGGGGGCAGCCTTGCTGACAGCCAGTCACTGTGTCTGTCCAAGTTGCAGTTTGGATAGAGACAGGACACAGGCTGAGAGAGGAGTTGGGTCCAAAGTATGTGATGGAGGGAAAAGACCCTCGCAAAACTTTTCCCCGATGCTCTAAGAGGAGGTATGTGCTGGGCCCCGGCTGTGCCTTTCCCATTACCTAGTGATCCAGGTCTCTGCTGAGAAGCAGGACAGTTGCGACCTATGGGGGGCATATGTGCCTTTATTAATTTCTGTTTCACAGCCAAACCTGGGTGGCAGCCAGGTATTTATTTGGTTAAACCCACGTGCCCCTGAGGATAGACTCAACTGGGGGATCTAGATCTTTGCAGTCCAGACTGGAGGCTGATTTCTCAGTTTGTCCTGGATTAGGTGATGTGGGAAAGTAAGTGATTTGACATTGCTCCCAGAGGCTTTAGATACCCAAATTCCACCTAACTCCCAGCTGAGGTGGAATTTGCACTGTCTGAATCTCACCCTCAGGCTTCTCTCCGACTCTCCATTTTGTTTCTCTTCTAAAGGTTATGTCTAGACAAGGGAAATGGCTCCTGACCTCCTCCTATTTGCTGGCTGCCTTCCCAGCACCCCGGCTCATGGCAGCCTGCAGAGAGGAACTGCCACCAGCCCACCCAGTCAGGCTCCGCTCCCCAGAAAGCCCCATGCCAGGAGCTGTACTGCTCCAGCCTCCTGCTTCTGGCTTGTGACCCCTCCTCTCCTCCCAGATAATTGGGGGTCCAGTGCTAATGATTCCAGGTGAGATCGTTGCCACTGGAAGCCAGCTCCGCTCTTGCTTGGCAGAGTGGTGGTCCGGAGGGCTGGCAGATGGGAGGGCTGAGCGGTAGGCATGCCAGTTGGATCATGTCCTGGTTTCAGCTGGGATAGAGTTAATTTTCTTCCTAGTAGCTGGTACAGTGCTTGTGTTCTGGATTTAGGAGGAGAATAATGTTGATAACACACCGATGCTTTAGTTGTTGCTAAGTAGTACTTTTACACTGGTCAAGGACTTCTCAGCTTCCCATGCCCTGCCAGCGAGAAGTTGGGAGGGGGCACAGCCAGGACAGCTGACCCAAACTGGCCAAAGGGGTATTCCATACCATGTGATGTCATGCTCAGTATATAAATGGGGGGGAGTTGGCCGGGGGGCAGCGACCGCTGCTCGGGAACTGGCTGGGCATCGGTCAGCGGGTGCTGAGCAATTGCATTGTGCATCACTTATTTTGTATATTCTTTTATCATTATTATTATTACTATTTCCCCTTCCTTTTCTGTCCTATTAAACTGTCTTTACCTCAACCCACGAATTTTACTCTTATTTTTTTTCCCTTAATTCTCTCCCCCATCCCAGTGGCGGGGGGGGGGAGCGAACGGCTGTGTGGTGTTTAGCTGCCTGCCGGGTTAAACCACAACAGATCAGCACCCAGCTTGTGTGCGTGCAGATGGGGTGTTGTTGATACGAATGGATCCTGGCAGCATCACAGTGCCAAGTTCATGCTTGGTTCCCAGAGGCACAACCCTGGTCCTGCCCGCTGGGACTGCTCCCAGGTGTCTTGCAGGAAGGCACTGAGCTGGGGGAAGGCACCGGAGCAGTTCCCGGCCCTCTGACCCATTTTGCCTGGGGGAGGAGGAGGAAGAAGAGGGTGCAGAAAGCAGTTCCTCAAGCAACTTGCACCCTGATCTGCTTAGGTACAAATGTCTCTTTTAGGTACAATCTGTAAGGCAGGTACAAAGTTGTTGTTCACTGTGAGAACTACGTGCAGCCACGGATTCCCAGAAGCCAGTCCCTGCCCCAACACGGTACCATGGCAGGATCTGGTCCAGCCCTTCTCCTTCACTTGGGAGCACCGTCCAAACTGTGGGCAGATCAACTCAGGTGAGGAGGTGGGTCCTGGCCATGTTGGAAATGAACAGGGGTCTGGCACGAGAAGCTCTCCAGTGACAGCCATTGCTTCTGAGTTTGAGCTTACGGTTATATACATTAGGGCTGGAGGCAGGCAGAGGAGGGATTGCATGTGCCTGTTTTTACCAAGCACCACATCTGCATTGCTCCTCTGCCCTGCCTTGCTGACGGCCTTCGCTCCTGCCGTGCCCTCGCTCCATCTTCTTGCCCCACACTCTCCACACTGACAGATTTGCTGTAAACCTTCCTCCCTGCATCCCTGTACCAGTCATCCAGTAGCTTCGGAGTTAATGACAAGCGCTGAGCCTGCCTATCAGGAGAATTGCCTTTGCGATGAAAGCTGTCAGCCTAGAGAATATATCAAAGGCAGGGGGAGGCTTAGCGTCTGGGACAGTGAACACTGGGCCATGGAAAGCCCTGCCAAAGGTCTTTTTACCGGGACTATCATCCCCAATAACATATCAAGACCAAATCTTGCCACAAGGATCCAGGCACTGCACAGCAACAGGCAGGAAATGGTATCTTCACAATGCAATCCTTGTTCCTGTCCTTCCCCCGCCAAGCAAGCATGACTGTGGCAGGGAAGTTTCACTGACACGTAATTCATCATTTTTAGTGGTGGTGATTTTGACAACGATATTTTTCCCATTGTTTTCTTGAAACTTCCCTGCTGCCTTAGCAGACTGAACAATGTTCAGGCTGGTATGGTTCAGCTACCATGGTTCAGCTCTTTCCTCAGTGGGCACCAGAGAAAGGGGGAGCCTATGGGTGACACTGACTTGAACTAGACCCCTTGCTCTGGTCTGTGGAGGCAGCGTGGGCTAGGATTCAAGGGTGGATCATGTGGAAGGGTGCTGAGGAAGCATGGCAGTAGACAGGTCCTAGCGAGGCACCAAATGAAATGCCACAGGACCCAGGCAGCAAATGAATGAATTCTGCAGCAGTGATTGTGAACTGAAGGGTATCTTGGCAAAATGCCACGCTGTGTATGTACAGGACCTTGGTGCACTAATGGAGGTGAGTTGGGTTCATTCCTCCCCTCTTGGAGACATCGGTTCCGACACAGAGTTGCTCCAGGACCCGTAGTTCAAGTTGCCCCCCCAGCCAGGAGGACCCCCAAGGCTTCCCTCAGGGAGAGCTTGGGCTCCTGATCACTGTTCTGTACCAGGGGTGGGAATTTTCAAACCAATTCTGCATGGAGATCTCATTGATGAACCAGGTGTACTTGTCCATATAGGAAGAGGAGGAATAGGGTGTTAGATGGTGGATAGGATCCCTCAGGTTTCCAGTTTCAGGATTTTCATAACACTGTGGGTTCTTTTTCTATGCAGCTGGCTCAGAGAAACACCATCCAAACCTTCATTCCTGTGCAGAAAATGGAGAAAGGCCTGTTGCTGGAGCACATCTTGCCCAATCTGAAAGTGCCTCAGAGCTATGAAGTTCGCCTGACGCCCATCACCAGCTTTGGGGCTGGAGATATGGCTGCCCGCATCATCCGGTACATGGAACGTAGGTGTCTCCTCCTCGGTCCTGGCTACGAGAGCAGGTCCGAGCCTCAGGCCTAGGGACATGGGCATGCATAGACGTTGTCTCCTGTGGCCCTTGCGTGGATCTCTCTGCTCTGTGGAGTTTTGATGGCACAGTGCTATCACGTTTGGCTGTATTTTGGCTGTTGCCATCAATGCAGAGCAATAGGTAGAGACCTCTGAGGGCAAATCTCCACTCATCCTTCACTCAGCAGCTCTGACTTGCACTCTTTACTCTCTGGGCAGCAGAGCCCCCAAATCCCAGTCTCCAGTCAAGCCATGCTGCAGCCTGCTGTGGCACAATGGCGTACTTTAGAGGACAGCCTCTGGACACTGCGTACTAGCCACATGCCCGTAAAATTAAGAGGACTTCAGGGGGCTTCAGTTCTTTCCAGAGCTGAATGCACAGTTCCTTTCCTGACTAGTCGCTAGTAAACCTGTTGCTCTATCCAGTACCCTGAATCCCAGATCATCCCATTGATACACATTGACCATGCTTCTCTCCCCAGCATCCCAACAGTTCACAACATTCCCCGTTCCCACAACCCTATGATTTCTTTACTCCCCTCAGGAGATTGGATGCTGTATTTCAGCAGAAAGTACAGATCCGCCTCCTCCTACATTTGTATGATTTCACACAACCCTCTTGTCCTGTGGAGTGACAATGTGTCTGGTGTCCCCAGCATACCTGTTGTCTCAAACTTCCACAGTGTCTCAAACTGTTTTGATGTCTCCCTTAGATACCAAGCTTTGGTATCTAAGTGGGTGCTATCCCAGTGGGTGCTCCAGAAAGAAACTGCTTGTGTTGCCAGAAGGGTTCTCCTGCGCAATCCTGGGATCACCCCTTAGGTGGAGTTTTCTTAAGGTCTGTTGCTGCTTGGATCAGAGAGTCAGCATCTTGTTCCATCACCAAGGCAGACACCGAGCACTGCTGTTTCACAGGGATGCTGCTAGGAGATTTGTGCATCTATGACCTTTCTTGATGTGTTTGTTTTATTTTCACGCTTTGATTGTGATTTGCGATTTGAGGGAGTACTAGCTGTTCTGACTTGTTTTTCTGTTTCCTCTTCCAGCAATCAACTATCCCAACCCAACAGGTAAGCAACAAGACCTTTGTATTTGTGTTTTGAATGTAATGCATGTTAGTCAAGTGCTCCAGCAGATCAGGAAAGCCAAACAGCTGGAATACACAGCTGGCTTTGCCAAATCTTTTTGCCCAAAAGAGGATAAAATTGCATACACTAATGCTTCCAGTAAGTAATGCCATTTGTTGTACCTTGAGTTATTGCCAGAAGATATACACCAGAGATATGCCTCCCACTCACACCTGGTATCTCTCTGACTGGATAGGCTGTGATCTTGAACCCACCCTCCCCCTAACACTAGCAGTCTGCATCCAGTAAGCAGGTTATTAAATGTTCCCCAAAATATCTGTGTTTGAGGAATGTATATCCCCCATCCTCTTCTGACCAGGAAAGATACCACTTGACATCTCTGCAGGCTGGTATGGAGCATTCTCCAGGTCAGATCTGGTTATTCTTGCAAAATCCTTGAGCATAGCCCCTTTCTTCTTTCCCTCCAGTGTCATCACTGTTTACTTGCTTATTTACCTTCTGGTCATTCCTGCCAAGATGCAGGCCCATCTTTATTAAGCACCCAGAGTTCCCATTGATGTTGAGAGCAGAATACACAACGTCTCAGAACAATGGTCTTTCTTTAACAAGAACGTGATGGTGCCCATCGAGCATAAAAGAGGATTTCTAGCGTGCTGTAAGTAGTGATGGAGTGATCTTCAGGGATGAAAAAAAGTCCCTTTGCTTCGATTTGTTGGGTATAAGCCCAGGCAAAGCTCTTGGGCAGAGATGGGCAGACTACTTGGTGGTGGTGCATGAGGAGCAGGTGGTTCCATGTAGCTGTTTCTTTCTCCCTGTTTCCAGCTGCTGAATCAGCATTCAGTCTTTTTATCTATTACTCTGTGTAATATCTATTATTCAGTCTTTTTATCTATTACTCTGTGTAATATCTATTATTCAGTCTTTTTATCTATTACTCTGTGTATGTGTAGGCAAGTGCTACTGCTGCACTGCGGGGTAGCAAGTGGGAAGGAGAAGCCAGGATTAGGCAACAGCAGCCAGGAATCAGGTTATTTTGTTAAGGCAGCCACAAGGCATTCACTCTTGCAAGTTCACAGTCTGAGGATGGTTTGATGAACCATACTCTGCCTGAGAGCAGGAGCTTCTTACAGAGTCAGAGGGATTTTGTGGTTCTAATTCTTGATTCCCTTTGCTTTGCTTTTCCCCACTTTCTGATCCTCTTTAACCATTCTCCATGGAAGACTCACTGGGAAACACTGAGCATATTGCCAGGGACCCACTCCAGAATGTGTCCCTTGGTACTCGCTCGAGGAGGCAAGCATCCCAGCCCGCAGGAGGCAGTGACAAAATCTGGCTTTTTGTCACTTGCTTTTACACTACATAAATCACTGGTAAAGCCAGAGCAACTTTGGTCCTAATTGTACCAATCTCTTTGGTCCTTTGTAAACTGAGCCTTCAGACTGCTCGCCTGGGGTTGCTTTGGCAGCTTGACTGAGACCAGAACAACTGCATGAAATTTGCCTATGGTGGAGGATAACTCAGCCACGCTTGTATTTTCATGCAGTAAACCCAACACTTACGGTTCCTCCTTGATACAAGTTACCCAGCCTCTGCTGGATGTTGGGCCAGTCATCAGGGTCTTGCCCGTGAGTTCACGCCTTGAGATCGACTGCCTGAAGTTGCACCCAGCACACGTGGTTTCAGAGATGCCCCTTCCTTTCAGATCTGCTGCCAGTGACACAGGAGCCCAAAGGCTCTTAGCTCTGGCTCTGGGCCACAGCTCAGTTCCCAGACTCTCATCCCAGTAACATGGAAATCCCAAAGGGAGCCTCTTATTTTCCCACTTCCCCTGCTACCACCACCCTCAGGGAAAAGTGTTGGGACAGGATTGTAAAGGTATCCTCACGCTAAGCTGCCCAGCCAAATTCTGGGAGCAAACATTGAGAGCTCTCAAGTGAAAGGCAAAGATTAGATGATTAATACCTCTGGCAGCCTGATCCAAGGGCGTGCACAATGGTGATTAATTTACAAACTCTGAGAGTCACTTAATACAATTATTTCTTCATGCATTTTCTCTCTCAGCCTAATAAGATGTTAATGATATTGGGGCAGGCGTGCATGTGGCATGGTTACAGAGCCAGGTACTGGGGTTACAAAGCAAAAGCAAAGTAAAAGCCGAGGAAGCGAACAAAAGACATTGAGGATTTTGAATATTTAGAGGTTAGCAGTAAGACTGACCGTAACTCTTAAAAATCAGTTAATCTGGTTCTAAAACCCAGAATTTATCTTTTAAAAACTGTCTTAGAATTATCTTAATTATAAAGTATTACCTTAAAGATCTCTTAGAATAACTGATCATTTTAATGTCATGACTAAATTCCAGTGCTGGGGAATCTGCTCTGTCTTTCTTACCTCTCCCCTGCAATTTCATTTGGATAGAGGCTTCACTTTCTAACCCAAACCCTGCAGTGCTGCCCCGCAAGCTATTCTAGCTCATCAGCAGTGGATGGTTTGGTTTCCCTGGTTCTAGCAGATGTAGCCTTGCAGCCTTGGTGGTGAGGGCATTAAGAAGCATATGGGATTGCTGGGGTTTTTTTCCTCTTGGCCAGTGCGTCTTGCCCTTCCAGAGCAGCAACACTATTTCTCATATATCTGCAGTCTGGCCGTGTGTGGTGCTAAAATGTTTTGGGATCACGGACAAGCACGGTGGGTGGTGATCAGTACCAGATCCTGGTTGTGGTAGATTACCCTGGCTCACTGCTTACTGTCTAGTGCTTGTGTGTCCTGTCTCTGATAATGCCTCATAGTCCAGAGGAATCTGAGCTTGTTGCCCCGGTATGAACATGTGGGAATGAGATGTGAGCCTGGTGTTTACAGTTGGATTCCTCAAATCAGTGCCCATTCCTCAGGAATGTGTGTAACGCAAAAGTTAAAAAAGGTGACTGCCACCAATTCCTTGTATCGTGATGGCAAATAGGATTGTCTGGACAGTATTATCCCCTTGTCGCAGGTGGAGATATTAAAGCAGGTGGCAATCCAGTATGACCCAAACAGTTACAGTATTGTGAAGCTTGCTTCCATTAGTGGTTATAAATGCTTTAGAAACTTACCATGGAAGAGGCTGTTAAATGCTGTTTCTTAGATCCCAATGTACTTTGAGGTCGCAATACAGTTTTCATTGTCTTCATCTTCTAGATAGGGAAACTGATCTCCAGAGAGAAGGTGATAGCCTGTGGGTCACGCAGCAGGTCTGCAACAGAGCTGAGGCTCGGAGCATGGTCCCTTATGCTCCAAGCCAGTTTCAGTCGTCAGACCACAGCTAAATGATGAAGGCAATTTTATTCAAGTGCATTCCATCTGCTATTCACCCGTAGTCTGCAGCTAGAACAGGATTATTATTTTTTGCATTCATCTGGCAGCCAGCATTTCAGGACCAGGGATGGCTTCCCCCTAAGGACTTGAGATGAAAACCTCCACTATGTTTCTCAAGAAGGCAAAACAACAAGAAATGCTAATAGCCACGGCAGAGGGTCCCTCCCCTGGAAGTGCAGGGAGGTGTCTGTAACTGGGAGCAAACATCTCTGCACTTTGAGCTGCTGCCACTGCAAAGCCTGCCAAGGAAATCTGTTTGGTGAAGGCAGCGCTAACTCCAGCCTTTGAGGAACCAGCTCCCCTGCCACCTCCACCTCACCTCTAACAATCCAGAGAACAACTTCTGTGTTCAATATTTAAATCCACTGTTTAATTTTTAAACAGGAAGCTTCCTTTGCACCGCAGTGCTGAGCCAGGATCTCTGGCAGACGGTGTGAGTCTGCAAGAAGGTTTGCTTCACACAGCCGAGGTCAACAGTTAGATCACCGCTGTGGCCTCTGATACACAGCAGGTCATTTAAAGGTTTTCTTTTCGGCTGGATCTGCCAGGTTTCTCCTGGTGAGCCTTGCTAATAACCATCCAGAGATGACGTGCTGGCAGTGTCCCAAACCACACCAAACACATCCTAGTTATTCTGGGCACCTCCACTTCTAGCTCAGAGAAATGCCAGAGCTTTGCCTTCCTGTGGCTTGTTTTAAACCAAAGGACCAGAAGTCAGAGTACTTGGGTTCTGTTTCCAGCTTTGGCAACCGCCTACTGTGACCTTAAACGTGTCTTTCTATACTTTTGTGCATCTGTTTCCCCACATGTAATGCTGGAGATACATAGAAAGAGGCATTGCTACCTCATAGAGATGTTAAAAAGCCTTGTTCGTTAGTTGTTGCAAAGTGCCTTGAGATCCCAAGCTAAGCAGAGGCAATGAGCTGTAGTTATAAACTCCTGCACAGCAAATGGTGTTGCACATAAGCCTGATCATGTTGTGGTATCTGTGGTGCATAGGACCCTTCTCTGTTTTATGCTCTCTGCTAGAAGTATTGCCTTCTGGACGTAGCTGCATCTGAGTGAGAGGAGAGGATGGAGTCAGGGCCCTGTTTTGGCATTAAAAGAGCTCTCTCCAAGCTTTTGAGTCTTCTTCTCTGAGCAGTCTCATCCCATGGGTGTTGGGCTTCTTACAAATGAGGCACAGTAGCCCATCAGCTGGCACAACCAGGCCTTGGTGCTAAGCTGGGAATACTGTCCTCAGTCCTCCTGTCTTGCACAGCTCTCTCTGATCTCCACCTGAGCTTGGGCTTTCTCCTTAATCTGCCTCTCCTTTGGTTTCTAGGAGAGGTTTCTGCCTTGTCCTTTGTGGGTTTGCTCCCTCTCAATCAGTTTCCTGGCTGGCCTCTGTGTTACGGCTTTCAGCTCTGCTTTTTTTTTATATATATATATTTATTTATTTATATATATACCTCTCTCAGGAATATCCACCTGATATTCCCTGTTAAGGGAATTTTGTGTTGAAGAAAGATGTCACCTTTCTCCTCTGAAGGTCCACGTGCGCAACAGGGTCAGAGGCGCAAACCATCCCAGTCCCTCTGATTGCAAAAGGATAGTCACGGTGGATCCCGCTGTGTAGGATAATGCCATTGTAAGAGAAAACTTGTGTCTTCTAACTGCAGCTGGCTGCCTGGGAGCTGGAGCCACGCAAATGTTTGTCTTTGGTCCGATGGAGAGAAGCTGGGGTGTTAGACCAACCCAGCAATATCAGAAAGCTTGTGGGCTCCAGCCCCCCCTCTGAGGACCAGTGCAGCAGGTGTCTGGTGCAGCCATGAACTCCCTCCTCTCAGCCACGAGGGCTGGGGAAGGACCCTTAAAAGCTGCTTTCTCACCCTTTGCCCCCCATCTCCTTGCACTGAGGATGAAAGGGGCCCCCCGGCCCACACAATTGTCCTGCCTCAGACCCCGCAGACATCTGCCCCGTCGTCCACTCCCTGCTCCTCCCTCCTCCTTCAGCTCCAGCTGCCATGTGGCCCCCTGTGCTCGGCACTTTGAAGCAGTGGCTAATTTGGATTAGGATGCTAATCAGAAATGAGCGGATTGAACGGAAAGCACTTAGGCAGGGTTAATCAGCAGTTAAGTGGCCAGCCCAGCCAAGCTCCCGATGGCTATGCTCAGCTCGCAGGAGTGGTGTTTCCCACTGAGCTTACAGAAAACCCAGCTGCCCTGGTCCACAAACCAAGCCTGTGGCTTGCAGCACAGTGCCCAACCTGTGGTAGTGAAGACCTTTTTGCGGGCCACAGCAGCAGGCTGCCTCCTCTTTTCTCACTGCTTTGGTGGGATGCTGGAGGAAGACAGGCAAAGGGGAAAAACAGCGTGGAGACCCCATTTTCCTACCATAGGGGTCTGCAGGCTTTTGGTGTCTGTTTGGATGACTGTCGTTTTCATTTCCAAATGGGAGGGGATGGGGAGGACCTTAGCTGCAGGGTAGGAACTGGGAGGTGCAGCATCTCAGAGTCAAGATGCTGTTCATTTCATGGGTAGTCTCTCCCCTCTGGTACAACACGGCAGATTTTGGTGTGCATGGTAGGTGTGAAGCTCCTACCATCACAACGTACCATGTCTGGAGATTTTGTCCCTGGCATTGCAGAAAGCTTCCCTTGCCCATCCCATCCTTGGCATCCAGCCCATAGGTTGCTGATCCTGCTCTGCCCTACATGTCCTGCCAGAGTCACCCATTCTAGGACAAAAAGCCTCCTGCCCAGGAACCAGAGCAAACCACCACCATACAGGAATGCAGGAGCCTAAGTAGGCATTTGGGCTTCTCTTCATCTGGGCATGATAACAGGAACAGTGCGGGGGGTAAATGCCAAAAAGTTGAGTCTTGCACCAGCATGCCATGGATGAGGTTTCTAGCACATCCCACGGCCTTAGCAAGAGCCTTGTTTTCCTTTCTGTATGTGCTTTTTCATGGTTTTAAGTACTTTACCTTTCAGTTTCATACCACACCTCCTTGCAGAAAGGAAGGAGGCAGAAAGTAGAGAGATCTGTGCTTACTGTGTCTGTGCCACTTGCGAGCTCTGAGATCCCACTCTCAGCCCATTCTCCAGCTCTGGTTTCTGCCCAGGGACCTGTCAGAACACAAAACAGGTCTTGGACCTGTTTTCTCTTTCTCTTCTGCCTGTTTCCTCCCTCCCTCTCCTACTGTGTCAGCAGTGCAAAGCTGGTTCTTGGCCTTTGTTTTTGTGGCTCAGGAACTGCCTTTTTACCACAAAGGTTACCATCTTCAGCCGGGTCAAGTCCAATTCATTCCAATCTCTGCAAATCCGTATTGGGTTATGTCTATGCACAAGATTTTTCACCTGTCTCACAATACTGCTGTAGGGTGTGACTGTCTTGTGGTAGTAATAAAACTGAGCCCTAATGCACACATGGTTGATCCTACATAAAAATCTTTTACCTACATGACTTATTTTGTTAGGGTAACCAGCATAAGCTGCAATACCAAATGTGCCTTTTAACTGGTATAAATTGGATGTACTCTAGCTAAATGACACATTTTGTGGCACTGAGCTGACCTCTTCTCCACAGCTGATTTTCTTCATGTGTGCCATAGTTTAGTCTAATATATAGCCTAAAGGGGGGTCATCTACTGGTGCTTTTTCCTCTCTCCTGGGGAAATTATTCTACCATCAAGTTGTTCTGGTTTAAAAGCCCTTGCGTCCTGTTTGCCTTCAACGCTCTTTTTACCCTCCTCTACATTTGCCCCTCAGACCTCCCAGCAGAATCTCTCTTTCTCTTTAGCCCTAATAGCCTTCTTCCATTTTGTCAGACTGTCACATCCATCAACCTTGATTAACCCTTCCATAATCATACTAATCACGGATATATTCCTTTTCAGCCTCTTCCTGAGGTCTCAGGGGCTGCCCATCTGTCCCCAGCTTGATGCAGAGCCGCAGTGGTGGTGCAGCAGTGCTGTGCAACTTGCTGCAAGCACCCAGGCAGCCTTGGGGAGGAGGTTTGAAAAGCCGCGGCTGACCAGCCCCTTCCCTTCCCCGCAGATAACACCTGCCGCTTTGAGGACGAGAAGATCTGTGGCTTCATGCAAGACAAGATGGACAACTTCGACTGGACCCGGCAGAACGCCCTGACCCAGAACCCCAAGCGCACCGTCAACACAGGGCCCCCTACGGACATCAGCGGTACGCCCGAGGGTAGGCACACATCTGGGTTTCTTTTGGCTTGTCAGGAGTCCTATGGCTCTGGGAGCTGGTGCAGTGCTGATCTGCTTTCCACACAACACGCTTCTCCTCCACACGGGGTGCAGGGAGCAGGCAGTAAATTTGCATGTTACTGATTGGCATTAAACACACAATTAAAACGCCCACGACTTTGTTTAATGGAATAGTGTGAGCATTAGTTCTTGTTACCAGCTAATTGCCTGCTGCCTAATGCCCTTGTCCCACTTGATGCTTGTTTTGAAGTCAAAAAAGGATAAACAAGTAGGAGAACATCTCTAACACCTAGAAATGGCCCTGCTGGTTTTAGCCAGCTGTTTACTCAAAGAAGGTCTCAGGGAGGCAAACAGATCTCCTTAGTACCAAGCAGGAGCATGAGAGACCAGGTGGGAGCTGCCTGCAGGGTGGCAGCAAATGCCTCACCTCTAACTGGAGGAGACTGGTGGTGTGTATTGCTCACGCTAGCCGTGCATGGAGTACATGCTCCCATTTTAGCTGGATATTACTTTCTCCTTTCTCTAATGAGGAAAGTAAATTTGTATGCAAGCACAAATCTTTGAACTCAGAAAAAATGGGAAACATCCAATGGCCAGCTAAGGAAATGGCTTTTCCCATTAGTGTTCAGTACACCAGCCTGATCAAGCATTGAAAATGATGCCAACAAATTAAATAGCTAATCTATTCCTCCCTGGGTTGTTAACAACTACTTCGGTATTGTTCTCTTTAGATAACAATATTGTTTAGGCCAGATATACCGAATCCTCTCTCCCTCTGCTTGAGGTAGAGAAATTAGTCTGGAATGGTTTCTCCCTCCTCTTTCTGGTTTTCTCCTTACACAGTGCAGTCAGCTCTGGAGCTCCTTGGGCCGCAGGAGAAAGGCTTGTTTTGGTCCCAGACAGATGTGTGTGTGCATGTTCAGGGACTCATCTGCTGCATGCGCTCACAGCGGGTCTGCTGATGCCCGTCTCTCCTGCTCTCCCCTAAATACTGCAGAGGCAGGGGAGGCACTGCGGACATCCTGCAAGTGTCTCTGGCCGGGATCACAGTGGGTGCAGAGCGGATGGGTAGAGCAAGGCCATGTCTCTCAGAGGAGGAGTGGTCTCCCAGCCTCCGGCATCTCATCGCTTGCAGGGAGGGAGACCCAGTGCACGCTGCCTTTCCCCACCTTTCCCTCTCGTTCTGTAGGTTATTACATGTTCATTGAGGCATCCCGGCCCCGGGTGACGGGAGACAAAGCCCGGCTCATCAGCCCCCTCTACAACATCACTGCCAAGTATTACTGTGTCTCCTTCTACTACCACATGTACGGGAAGCACATCGGTGAGTACCCTCCGGGGAAGGGTAACCCCAGCCTAGTGCGGGCTGTCGGGGAAGACCTCCAGCCTCTGCTCCGCCAGCCGTTCATGAGTCTGCGGCCAGCAATTCATGAGTCCTACTCCAGTGCTCAAAGCGTCAGGGTGGGCTGTTGCTTTCAGATACTTGTCCCTTACCCACACCCCAGCAGTGTCAGGGCTGTGAGGCTGTTGCAGCCCATCCTCGAGGCAGTATCTTGCAGTCAGCCATCACCCCTTCCCCTCTGGCTCGTTCCTTCTCTAGGATAAGGCTCCCTACCCTCCACAAAGAGGAGCGTTGTACCCATGTGCACACATTTCCCCTGCTCACGGCCACAGCCACCTTGGTCCAGGCAGCGGGACGCCAGGTGAACAGTCTGTCTGTCGGAGAGAAGATGGAGGTGGAGGAGCTTTGTGGAATCAGAGGGCTCTTTAGTGGCTGCAGCTATTTTGGGGTGGGCAGGATGTGTGTTGCCTCAGCCGTGCCGAGGGGCTGTCTGCTCTGTCTGACTCCCCCCTCTCTAACTGTAAGCCTACGAGTGCAGCGAGCACCCCAGAAGCGCCTGGCACGCTAATGAGTTTCCATATCCAGTCAAGGAGCAATTGCTAATTCGTCACCTCTTGATTATAATTTCATTAATTTGAATAATAGATGCACTCTTCCCGCAGCACGCTGGGTTATTAATCACCTGCTGGACTGGAGCCTGACTGAAAAATCAGAGCCCAGGCAGGAATGTGTCCGCCCTTCAATAAACGGGGTTAATTAACAGCTCTCTGCCTTGGCACCATTGATGTCATTGGGAGGGAACATGCTCCTGAGTCCAGCCATCACGTCTCTGTGTGCGTGTGGCACAGCAGAGAGGTTAAGCTGCAAAATCTGGGGTCTCCTTTTCTCAGTGGGGGCGAGGCTGAAACCCTGACCCTGTGGGTGCTGGGGGGGTAGGGGCTCGGCTGCGGTTCACTGAGCAGGTCTCCATCTCTGTCTTTGCTCTGAGGGCTCCTATTTGCTGTCTGCACTCGGAGCCCAGCTAGGTCAGAGGTGTTTGCATGCACCTGTATTCCCCCTGCGGACAGGCTGCTCCGTGCTGTCTTCACGCCGGCGGCAGCAGGTTGCTCAGGCAGAGCACTGTCAGTGTTAGTTCACACCAGGTTTTCCTGGAGCTGCTGATCTTGCTTAGCTGGCAGAGTCCAGCTGTTAGTGCTGGCTGGCAAACTCCCTTGTTCCCTGCAGTTGTCTGTTGTGGTCAGTCAGCCTTGCTGCCTAATTCCTGCACGTCTTCTCCAGGAGGCTTTGAAAGGGATCTCCTTCTTTGTGATTGCAATGAAGGGTCACCCAGACTGGTGGGAGACTGGCAAGGAAAGATGTGGAGGGAGGAGGCCTCTCTTGCTTTGTTTCCTTTAGGAATACAGCTGTGTGTCATATTTCCAAGTTCATTTCACAGGGAAAGTAAAAGTCCGTCAGCTTTTGCTTGCTTTTGGAAGAGAGCTCTGTTTTACAGCTCTCATGTGGTGGTCTGTCTGGAGATGGGGTGGACGGGACATGCCAGGGAATCAATTCATTATAGGTTTTTGGCTTTTAGCATTTTAACTCTTTATTCATTTGCTCTACCCACAAATTGCCCAGAGCAAAAGATACAGTGACTCCCAAGACCTAAGAAAGACGCTGAGTGCCATTTTCTATTCCTTGGCTTCAGGCGCCTTTTATATCTGTTGATTTTTCCCTTCATACTCAATGTTGCTGCCCCTGCCTGCTCCCCATTTTGCCCTTGTTGCACAACAGGGCTGATACATTTGTGCAAGGTGGATAGACTCTTTAATGCCATATGATGATTTCCAGGGTGGGTGCTGCTGAGCTGAGAGCGAATAAATTATTTTAAAATCAGACTGACTAGATAGAGTCAGAGAATGAGAGAGAAAGAAATGAGAAAAAGTTATTTTTCTCTTGTCCTGTGGAATAAGTGGCTTGGTCTAGCGAACCCACAATATATCTGTCTACAAATTGAAATTCAGTACCTTGTATCTGCTCTCTACTCTGGAGTTTCTTTCATGGTCAGTCATGATATTCTGTAATCATTTTGGCTTCTCTTCTGCATATTGGGGCACCAGGGTGAAAATGAGACCTCTCCAGGAAAAATCAGATTGCCTAGTAATCCTAAAATTGTTTGTTT
>NW_008825433.1:4388661-4397054 GCF_000699105.1 Pygoscelis adeliae | reverse complement strand
CTCTTATACTACTTGGTCTTCTTCCTTACTGCCATGCTGGCAGCACTCTGGCATAGCTGTCTTCATCCCTGCACAGGCACGAACGAACCCGTGTTTGGGACACACTCTGTTTCACCAGCAGGTCTAATGGCTCGATCTACATTTCAACATGCACGTTGGTTACTCCCTGGCTGGTTTTGCTTGTGCGGAGGTTGTGAGACCCTGCCAGAAAGCTTTAGCTCGTTCGGATGGTGCCAGGTTCGATGCCCTTGGTGGCTGAAGTCATCTCAGAGTCCCCTGGGGAAGTGGCAGCCTGCCTGAGGGCAAAGCAAGTTTCTTCAGCTCTTCTTCTTTAGCCCTGGGTTGGAGGAGAGTGCCCCCTCTCAGATACAGGGCTCCTCGCTAGGACTTCTCCTGTCAAATGAGGAGAAATGCCATCCCTGATGCCTGAAGACACGGCCCCAACCCCTGGCTCACCTAGTGCCAGCTCAGTCCTACCAAGCCAGATGCCAGCCCTGCTGAGCCAGCCGTAGCACTTAGCAAGAGCATATCAGATTGCTCCTGCTGGCAGACAGTGCCAGCAAGAGGACATCTCCCAGCCCATGCCTCTCCTAGCAGCTCCAGCTCCATCATGGAGCAAACCAAAGCTCTGTCACTATGAAAAGAAGCTGTATAAAATTCCGACATTTATTTATTTTTTTAATAACCCTTTTATTACCTTTTTCCTCCCTCTACAGAACTTGAAAGCTGGTTTACTCTCACAATTTGACTGTAAAATATCCATAGCCATCCAGGCAAATCTTCCCTGGGAGAGTTACCAGACGCTACTCGTTTATAATAGATATGACGAAAGAGAGAAACAGAATACAAATGGAGCGTTTGTAGCCATAGTATAAAATATTCAGCGACTAGCAGAGCAGGGTGATGTTGAATCTCTCTCAGCTGACGAGAGAGCAGGGTGAAGGGGAGCTCCCTGGAGGCAATTCCCGTTCTTCTGGAGTTATTTGGTCATCGGTTTTCCTTCCTCCAGCCCGCTCCGGAGTGAGCATTTGTATTGCCCTACAATCCTGCCAGCCCAAACACAAAAATCAGGGGGAGGGGAAGGAAAGAAATCCTGTTTCCACCAGGCATTCAAGAACGAGCGTGTCTTGCTTGTGGCAGGCGCAGATAGATCAAACAAGGAATTGCTTGCTTTGTTCAGGAGAGGAAGCTAGCCACGGCAGGCAGCGACCAGTCACCAAGTTCAAAAAGCCTCTTTGTCAAGTTCGCTTGGTGAGTCAGCATCACAGCTGGGAGCAGATCCTCAAGTCCTTGCTTCAGCCATCAGACTCCTCTTCCTCTCTTCCCAGGGGCTGCCTGGGAGGGGGATGCTTTGAGGGGACAGCGTCCCCGATGTCTGCTCCCACCGCAGTCCCCTGCCACCTCTCTCTCACGTCTCCTAGCTTAGCGGTAGCCAGGTTATGATCTGCACGGCCTCCTGCCCGCTGCTGGATGCTCTCGCAGACCCTGCAGCGAGAGATGCCTTCACGGTCCCACCACAGGAGGAAGGTTGCTCAGAGGGACGAGGAAATTTCAACCACAGTGGATTTAGCTTTTTGTGTGGCCGTTGTGGTCCTCATGGTACACAGTGATTGCTAATGCTATAGCTCCCTATCTCGTGAGCCAGTGGCTGTGCTCATGGGGAAAACACTTGGGTCAAAGAGTTTACTTGCTCACAGGGGTACCTACATAAAAGCAGTGATGTAGGATGTACCCAAGCAGCATTTTTTTAGCCTCCTCCTGATTTGTGAGCTCACTGGTAGACCCTTTTCAAACTATGTTTGCTGTGTTTTTAATAGCAGTAGTCACTGCACACAGGCTTATGACGAGATACGGCCCTCAGAGAGGGGAGAAGGCAAAGGCCCCTGGGTCTCCCCTGGGGAGAAGGCAAGTCCTGGGCTTCAAGAGCTGGGCCTGATTGAATGCAATGTCTGAAGACCCTGCTCTTGGCTTGCAATTTTTGTACTTTGAGCCTCCTTTCTGCACTAGCAGTGTCATGGTCTTGCCTTGGCCACTTCCTCTCCCAGAAATCAGGGAACAGGCTTATTTTCTGGCATGTATACAACATCTATGAAACTCATGGAGAGTTAAAGGTGCTGACACAGACCTTATCTGACCACCCCAGCTAAGTCTTGCCTATGTATAATCAGGATGGGAAGCTTCCAATGAAATTGTAAACTACTCATTGCTCTCTACAGCTTCTTGAGGAGGGGAAGCGGAGAGGGAGTTTCTGATCTCTTCTCTCTGGTATCCAGTGACAGGACTCATGGGAATGGTTCAGAGCTGCATCAGGGGAGGATCAGATTAGGTATTAGGAAACATTTATTTACTGAGAGGGTGGTCAGACACTGGAACAGGCTTCCTATAGAGGTGGTCAAAGTGGTCAGGCAGTTGGACTAGATTATGGTTGTAGGTCCCTTCCAACTGAACTATTCTATTCTAGTCTAGTCTATTTCTATTTCTATTCTACTCTATTCTATTCTAAGATACTATGAGGAACAGTGCTTGGGATTGATAAAGAGGGATTTTGGTTCTGAGTCACTAGAAACAATGAGACCTGATCAGGTCACTTGCCACAGCATCCAAGATCAAGAAAGCCATGAGCTGTTTCCTAGAGGTAATTGGGTTGTAGGCAGGTTACTTACACTGGTGGTGTCACCACTGACACCCTCCTGCTGAGTAGGAAACACAGATCTGGAAGGCCTGCCAGGCTGAATTGCTTCTTTACTTCTTCAACTCCAATAATGCGACCAGTGCAAAGGTGTGTCTGAGAGGTTGTGGTGGATGATCACACAGAGGAGCCAGTGTTAGCACAGATGCCGTGTGGCTGCATCTTGTTTCTGACAAGTGACAGTAGTCAGAGCTGTCAGGTCACACAGATTGATAGGTATCAGCTATGTCAATGTAAAAGCAATTTGAACCATGAAGACATCCTTTTTGTAAGGTTCGACATCGTAGCTCCCTCGTTCCTACCCAAACCTTGTTTATGAATGCAGCACCCTGCTACGGCACACAGTTATACAGGTGGCACCCTGGAGGTAGCTGCATTCTGTTGGATATATAAAGTTTGCCTTATATACAAATGCATCGTTCATGAAATCCATGCCATTATCGCCATTGCAATAACTCTACATGGTAGAGATTACATCACTGGATTGGCTGAGGGGAGGCTGATTTTGCTAATGAGTATGATTCACTTCCCTCTAGGGTCTTGAAAACAAGTTGCAGTTAGAGTTAAGTGAACAGTTTGTAAGGAAAAAATGTATTCAATTTTTTTAATACTCTTTCCACTTACTCGGATGGGTTCTTGGCTTTACTCATTCCTCCATCAATAGATGTATTTGACTAATGTTTTGTGCAGACATCCAGCAGCTTCCTGTGGGCTATGGTATGGACCCTTTGGATAGACTGTGGTCTCTTCTGGTAGTATCTGCTTGTTTTCTTGGGAAGTTAGTCAAATACCACGATCAGGAGCAAGGATTATAAATACCTGGCAAGATAACCACGTATTTGTAAAGTGTCATTCAAGCTCTGTAGGTTCAATACAGTGGCTCTCAACCAAAGACTGTTGAAGTCATTGTTTTTCTAAAGACTTCAGTGAACTTTGGATTAGAGCCATAGATTTTAAAATTATTAAGACCAGATGGGACCAATACATCATCTAATCAAACTTCCTGCATAACAAAGGGCAGAGAACTCCCTTCAGTTACTCTTGCTGGAGCCCAGTAGACACTATGTGTCTACACCTTCATTGGATGTTTACTTATAAAGAGCACCAACAGCGTGCTTGACACGGCTTTCAGATGTGGGACTGAATCATCCCTAAGCCAAAGAGCTTGGCATGTAAAGCTGAAGAAGACATGGAGAGGAGGGAAAGGTATTCAGATGTGGATTGGCTTTATGTCATTTTTATTCCATGAATAACGTGTCTTCATGTTGGTGCAGGCATTCTGCTTAGTAGCTTGAATCTGGGTGCACTTATCCCTACCTTTCCTTGCCCCTCACTAAAAGCGTATCACTGAATCAAGTTCCCAATGCAGATAGCTGCTGAAATGTTGCCTTCTTCAAAAGTCCTCTTCTTCTGTCTTACCAGTCAGGATCTGACCACATTCCTACTGCAGAATTTGTTGGGAAGGTTGTCAGGGGCACAGATTGCTGACACCAATTAATTCGCAGATGCCCTGAATCCCCACAGATCATCTTTGCTCCTGCTCACCTGATTTGAGCCACTGTTACTCATCTGGTGGGAAGCTGCTATGATCCCCCTTCCCTTCCTCCAGGCTCTCAGCAAAGCGTCTTTCTGTTCAGACTTGGCTTACAGCAGCAGCCTTGCGCAAAGTTGAGTGGGTGTAACGATATACTGCAACCTGATCGTCTCCTGAGACATCAGGTGTTGCATCAATTATTCAGACCCTGAAATTGCTAGATACAAAACTTAACAGACACTTAAGAGGAAATGGGAGCTCTCAGTGTATATCCAGCTACTTCTTTAGCACTCCCAGGTCACTCTTCTGTTCTCTCCATGTACCATTAACTGTTTCACCAGTATCATAATTGTACAACAAGTGGAGACTGAAGTTGGTCATTCCAGGTGCGCATCTGGAGACCCCCCTGGGTGCTCTGACAGGATAAAGGGTGGGGGGCCAGAGTGCACAACTATCTTGCACTACTTGTGCAACCATCCCAATCTGTTCTTGAACTTCAAAAGACATGATTTTGTAACATGTATTGAAATGCTTCCCAGAAAATCAAAAAATGCTCAACAAGTGTCAGTCACCACCAGTACTTCCAGGAGTGACTGCCGCTCCCAAAGAGAGCTCCACAGGGATGACAGGCATCCCAGCGCTTGAATTGAAGGAGTTTGCAGATCCAGGTTGGGAGTCTCACTGTCTCAGCCAGTCCCCTGGAAGTTTTCTGGTGAAAGTACAACCGGGCATGAAATGGGAAAGGAGTCTCTTGCTATAATGCATCCTGCCTCAAAGCTGGGAACACTGCCTACTCTATCAACCTTCCTGCAGCAAACCACTTCCCAGGCTTAGAACATTCACCTCTCGTGTCTCCTTGGGTCAGGCAGAGGAGGAGACCAGAGAACAGATTTTGAGTGGTGTCTTCAGTTCAACAGGAAGAATATGTGATCTCAGCTGCTCGTTCCTGCTGTCTTGCTGGCTTCAGCATTGCACTAAAACAGCCCATCTGCTCCAAGCCATGCAGCCATGCAGCTGCCCTGTGCTTGGCTCCGGGGACTGAGAGACCACAGACTCTCAGTCGTCTCTCTGATGATGGAGAAATAGGTTGTTAATAGGGGTAGAGAAGAGACAGGCAAAGTCTTCCTCAGCATAAGTACATCTGCTTCTGCAGGGTTTTTGTCAGGAACCCTCCCACACACACCACTTGTATTTTGGGGGCTCTGGGAGGCTCCCTCCTCTCTTGCTGAGGTATTTGCAAAGCCTGCCCACAGAAGGGAGGCAGGCAGACTCCCCCTGTCTGGCTGTGTGCTCTTTTAAACCCAGCAGTGTCTATGAAGCAGGCTTCTGTTTCAGCTCGTCTGAGAGAGCTGAGCACAGTGTATGCTCTCAGTCTGAGAGCTGAGCATATGAATTGTGCAAAGGACCCAGCTGTCTCTGGTGGCAAAGATGTAAGGGTCCGTTATCAAAGCTGGGAGAACAGGGAGCATTTGCTTGGAGTCATCTGGGCATGTCATGAAACAGAGGGTGAACAAGGAGCAAGCAGACCTCACAGCAGCTATGGTTCACTCCACTTCTTGAGTCTGCAAAATTGGTGGGAGAAGTTGCCCACAGATGGTCTCCTTCTTGCTACATTCCTTGTACTCCCATTTTCACCCAGGCTGGCCTCTCCTCCCTAAGGAGGTCCCCACTTCTGGGAACCACCAGGTACAGCAACAGTAAGAGGGAAGGAGCTGCCTGGCTGCCTTCAGACTGCTTGATTCCAGAAAACGTTGGAGGGGAAGAAAGACGGGCTGCTGCACCTCACTTTCCTGAGGCACAGAGCAAGTGTAACGATGCCGTCCATGGGCTGGCCAGCATCACTGCCTATGGAGGTTCTTCTTCACAGCTGCTTCACCAGAGTAGGTCTCAAGACCTGCCTTGGACTTGGTCTTTGTAACAAGAAATCATGGCCTGGCATCTACCCTCTGTAGGTCCTTAGGACCATAATCCAGACAGTCCATTCTGGGGTTTGAGATTAATTTAGATGCTCTAACCTACGGTGCTCAACTTTAGGAGAGCGGTGAGTGACGCAGACTGCCAGGTGAGAAGAGACACCTTTGTCAGGTGTCTCTGACAAAGACCAACACTGGCTGTCTTCCTACTCACGACAAACAGAAGTCTGACCCCACCAAACCACCCTCTGGGCCTCCTTTGGAGCCCTGTCTGGACATACCAAGCCCCTGTGCAGATGGTTTTGCTGGCAGCTGAAGCTGGGGCCAGCCCCGCTTCTCCATCACATACCCCGTAAAGGCTAATTCGCATGCCTTCTGTCCCCCTGCCCCACATGCCCACCAGAAATGGTGCAGAAATAATCCCACAATTGCTCATTAAATTAAGGGCAAGATGGTGCCGTGTTGGGAGGATTAGGGCCACAATAAAGGCAGCAGGGCTGGGCTGTTTTGCTGCCCACAGAAGCTGCCCGCCTTGCACTGGGGGAGTCAGGGCTTTGCGGGTGCATTCCCACCGGCACGGCACGTCCTGCTTGCCAGGAGCTGCACAGAGGAACGAAGGCAGCATCATCCATTTCAGTGCTGAGCACACGGGGCTCCCTCTGCCCTGCCTGGGGCTGAGTCAGAGGCAGTGCATGGCCATACACAGCCATGGCCCTGATGAGTGACCGACTCTGAACTTACCCCTGAATCACCCTTTCCCCTTGCTCTGCTGAAATCGTGTTTCCTTCTGCTACTACAGCCAGCTTTCCCGGACCAGACGCTTGTACCTTTAGTACATCTTCCCTCCCAACAGAATTTCACTGACGAGGTTTTTTTTTCTGTTAAACAGACAAAAACAAGGATTTGATCCAACTGTCTAGTTTATCTATTCAAGCTCAGCAAGGAGTGCAACACTGCTGTCTGGCAAGGGTCTGTTTCTGCCTGCTCTGCAGTTACATAGATCGTATTGTTGCAGGCTTGCTTGGAGAGCTCCCAAAAGGCAAGGACGAACTTTCTGGCTACATAGGTAGAAGCAATGGCTATGGAAAGGTCATAACTCCTTTCTTAGGGCTGGATGGATAGAAGAGGAGCTGCACAACTGCCTTTAGACCAGGATATAGCTCATCCTGCTCCATGACTTCAGGCAGGCTACATCCTGTGTGTGTTTTTGTATGGGAGATCCTTGCTAGGAGCAAAAGGGCAAGCCCTAGATAAGGGGTGTGGTACAGGTTGTTCTCAATCTCTTGAGATGGAATTCTGCTCAAAATGTCCAGGAGAACTTCTTTCCACAGCTACATCCTCTCCTTCTTAGATGGGGAGGTTTCTAAGGGTGCACATCCTTAGCTTTTACAAGGATGTCTGGATAAAAACAAGCTGTTGAGGCAGGTCTGGAGTATAAAACAACAGGAGACATTTCGGACAAATATATGGTTTTTCTTGTGATGCAGATTCCTCCCTTTTAGGGCTGGTGGTATTTCCTGAAGAGTGAGAAGTCCCATGAGAAAGAAACTGTGTAGAGAGGTGTATGGACAGATAGATGTTGTAAATTGTCACACATACTGGTTATGGAGGAAGGCACACAAGGAGCTGAAGCATTAGCGTGAATTATCATGGCTCAGAGGACACAGAGCAAATGGGAGCTTGTCTGCATCCAAACAGTGCTTTCTCACAGCGTGCTGCATAGACTAGCATGGAGGGGACCATAGCAAGGCAGAATGAACCCCAGGGGGGATCTCCATCTCATGATGGAGCATCACCGTGCAGGAACAGGGCTTGGCAGCACGTTCAGGGCTGCTAGGGGGCAAAGAGACCAGTAAGGCAGCTCTAGCACCATCCTGCTCAGTAAGCAAGCAGGGGACACACACTAAGGTCCTTCCCATCATTGACCCTGAGATTACTGGGTGCTTCCCAGTCTCATTGATGTGGGTCAGTGACTGCCTCTCTGGGAAAGCGTTTGTGTCCCCTGAGCTGAGGCTGGGAAGAGCAAGCTCTGGACAGGCTGTCTGGTCCCCGCAGGCTGAGTGCACGTTCTCCCCGACAGGCTTGGCGAGGGAGGGGGACGTGTGCTGGAGCGCAGGTGTTTGGAGACTCACTCAGCTTGCGATGCCATTTGTTTTCTGCTTTGCTGGGCTGTAAACAAGCACACGTCCATCTGAGAGAGTGGTAGGCACCATCCTGCCTGCTTGCCTCCCTCTGCCTACAGAGGGCAGGAGGTCTA